>NW_027206394.1:132500-332500 GCF_024711535.1 Dipodomys merriami
CTCACCACCCCCAACTCCTGGGCGGTCCCGCGCAACGCCTGGGACACCGAGCCGGCCGACCAGCGGACCGGAAACCCCCACCGCGGCAGCGGCGGGCCCCCCCAAAAGAGGCCCGAGAGGGAAAAGGCAGCTCGCACACGCCTCAAAGACCCCGCGAGCGCCCGCGGAGCCACCCGCGCCAGCAGGGCCCCACCGCACCCATCCACACCGCCGGACACGGCACCCATCATCGACCGCCTCTTTTTCGGCCGCGTGAGCAAGGGCCCACACACACCGGGATCCTCGGCTCCGGAGGGCCAGAACCCCCCCGAGCGGCACACCACCACGGGCACGGCGGCCCCGGAACACCGCGGGGCCCGGCGCCCGGCACGGCGCCGTCGTCGCCAACGGGCGGCGGCCCACACAGACGCTCGGGAACAGCGTCGCCAGGGGCCGGAGGGGGAGGGGGACGGGACCCCCCAAAAACCCCACGGCACCCCAAGCACGAGGCCGGGAAGCCACACACCACACGCCCTCGCATCGCGACCCAGCACAGGCTCCAGGCTCCGCCACTCGACACACCGCGCGCGAGGCAGGGGCGGGGACGGATCGGGAACGTCCTCCACTCACCACACCAGACGACGGCCCGGGAGAGGCCCCGCGGGACCCTCCCCCAGCTCGGAGGGGGGAGGCGCGGGCACGCAGTTACCAACGCGGGCAGCCACTAACGCTCAAAAGCGGGACAGGGAGCGGCAGGGCCGCGGGAGCCCATCGGGGGCGGGCCCCCGCCAACCCGGCAGCGAACGCCACCTCCCGAACGAGGATCGCTAGAGAACCTCTCCTCACTCTGAGGGTGGCCCGCACCCAACCCCGACGGGAACCCCGCCGGGACCAGCACACATCAAAGGCGTCCATCCTTCCCACCACGGGTGGCAGGGAGGGGTGGGGCGGGGGGGGTCTGCGGCAGCAGCAACACCAACCCTGGTCGGTCGGCCTTGCCGTGCGGGGCCAGAGCAAAGTCGCGCACACGGGCGGGGAAGCCCGCACAGGCCCGGCTCGCCTCCCACTGCAACATCTCAGGTCCCCCGGTGCAACAAGAGCCAGGTGACACGGCAGGGAAGACAAGCCAGGACCAGGGCCGGCAGCTCATGCGGGGAAGCCACCCGCCCGGCGCAACAAGGGAAGAGCGCTCCTCCTCTGGGGAACCGCCTCGACCCCCCCCCAGCAGAGACGTCAATCTCTGCGATAACTTTTTTCTCACTCGCACAAGCCCCACAAACCCAAGGACGGCCGGGACACACCACGGGCAGCAGGCTGGCACAAGGCAACGGACAACGCCGGGATCGGGAACGACACCACCACTCAGCCTCAGGCACCTGAGAGAACCGACCGGGAGCGTTCCGGGAGCACCGCAAGAGGGCAGAGCGCGAGGCGCGGCTTTTCACACCACACAGCACGGGCAAGCACGGAGCACCGACCCTCCCTCTCCGCGGAGAGAGCCGACCCCCGTGCCGATAACGAGTCACGGGAAGAGAGGAGCAAGATCAGGGGCGCCCCCCCTCCTCCAGCGTGTACAAGTCCCCGACCTCACGGCGAGGGCAGGGAGAGCGCAGCCGGACCCGGTTGCCGCACCCCTGCCTCCCCGCACACCACCGGCGCCGGCACGGTGGGACGGTGAGGGCAGGGGCCCACGGGCAGAACGAGAAGAGCGGTCCCATTCGCCATGAATGTCCGTCCCTCGCCTGGCGCAGCTTAGGCCCGGGCCCGAAGGAGATCGCAACGTCACCACATCAATCACACCGAGGGGGCGGAGAAGACAGCCACACGGCACTCGGGAGGCGGTGGGGCCCAGGAAGCTCGGCTCCCGAGAGGGCCAACAGCCTGGGATAAAAGCGTAGCCAGGACAGACAACCTTTCGTGAGTAACGAGCGAGGTAAAAGGAAAAAAAAAAAAAAAAAAAAGAAAAAAAAGAAAAAAAAAACTTAAAAAAATAAAAAAATAAAAAAAGTACCACGGGCTTCAGCGTCCCTGGCGCTCGGGATTACCAGGACACCTCCACCGGGCACAGAGCCGAAAGAAGCTAGAGAGGAAAAAAAGAAAAAGAAAAAGAACCACGGACAGCGCTCGGGAGTAGCGCAGGTCAGCGGCCGACCAGGCCCGCCATCGGGAAGCGGCAGGTCGGGGGAGTTGGAGCTAGGGGCGATAGGGGGGAAAAAAAAAAAAAAGCCACGGAGGTCGGACGAGCACGACGGCAGGATGGGGATGCCGCACACGCACAGGCAAGGCAAGGCAGGACTCGCCCCCCGCCTTTTCCTCCTCAAGCCGGCCACGGCGAGGGAAGCACACCGCGCGGGCCTACCTATGCACCCCAGGCAACCAACCACTCTCCTCCTCGGCGTGCCGAGGCAAGGGCCAGAATCCGGCACCGGGAGCGGGGGAGAGATCAAGGACGACGGGACTCACTCAGCCACCAACCAACCACCACCACCACCACCACCACCACCACACCCACGAGCCACCACAGGGGCAAGGCCTGCTCAGGGCAGCGGGAGCCCGGGGTGCGGGGGGAAGGGCAGGGGGACCCGGACCGGGAAGAGACGGGAAAGGCCCGGCACACAGCATCCGAGAGAGCCCCAAAAGACCCGCTGACAGCCACCGGGACACAGCATGCCAGCACCCTCCTGCAGGTACAAAATCCTCACGTCACCACGCCAAAACCAGCTGGTCACGCAGGGGCGACAACTCGCTGGCGACAGGGACCTCTCGGAAACCACATCGGGGACACCTGTCCCCAACACGTCCCCAACAGAGCCAGACACGGAACTCTCAGGGACAGCTGGTCGACCACATAAGGCGAAGACAGACGAAGAGAGAGGGCGGGAGCGGGGTCAGGGGACGCACCCGCCCCACTACCCCGGGTGCGCACGGGCTCACGGCACGAGCGGCACGGGGAGCCTTCCCCCGGCAGACGCGAGGCACCCACTCCGAGAGGCACCCAGCCACCACACCCACACCGCGCGGGGTCGGTGGTGAGCGCCCTGCCGCCAGCACGCACACACGCGGGACTCCCGGGCTCGGGCCCCCGACTCCCGAGGTGCTCCCTCCACCTCGACTTTTCCCCTACGCAGGGCCCACCGGGCAAGTCCCCGCCATCGCGCACACCGCAGACGGTAGGTAGGTAGGTCCCGGCCCCGAGGCTCGCCTCGGCCGTGCCCACGGCTCCTCGCGCCGGAGAAGTCTGTCCTCCGGCCTCCGGGGCCGTGGAGAAGGCCGTGGAGGAAGGCCACACGGGGCCGGCGACCCAGGCCCTCGCGCCCGGCACGCGCCAAGCGCTCACTCGGAGGTGACTCCGACGACCATCCTATGTCGGGGAGGGGCGGGGTGTAGGTCCCGGCCCCGAGGCTCGCCTCGGCCGTGCCCACGGCTCCTCCCGCCGCAGAGGTCTGGCCTCTGGCCTCCGGGGCCATGGAGGGAGACCACACGGGGCCGGCGACCCAGGCCCTCGCGCCCGGCACGCGCCAAGCGCTCACTCGGAGGTGACTCCGACGACCATCCTATGTCGGGGAGGGGGGGGGGTGTAGGTCCCGGCCCCGAGGCTCGCCTCGGCCGTGCCCACGGCTCCTCCCGCCGCAGAGGTCTGTCCTCCGGCCTCCGGGGCCGTGGAGGGAGACCACACGGGGCCGGCGACCCAGGCCCTCGCGCCCGGCACGCGCCAAGCGCTCACTCGGAGGTGACTCCGGGGAGGGGGGGTGGTCCGAGTCCGGGCCGGGACCGGCCCCACCACCTAGCGGCTCACCCGGGGACCCTTTCCCCCGACTCCCGAGACGTCCCTCGTACTCTCCTTCTTTCGCCCTCAAAGACCAGAGTCCAGGGAGGGGAGGAGGACAAGGCGTCGGGCCCAGACAGAACTACGGGAGGGGAGGAGGACAAGGCGTCGGGCCCAGACAGAACTACTGGTCGACCCGACCAAGCCGCCACCCCCGGCACAGACCGGGCACGGAAGAGAGAGCGGCGACTCACGGCCCCACCCCGCGCTCGCCTGCGGGCGCAAAGTCCGACAGAACAGCCGCCCCGGCGCCACAGCGACACCACGGCGACAGTCGCGCCCGGCACCCGGTAGAGGCCGGGCCTCCGCCCGGCTCGCTGCCGCCAGACCTCCTCCTTCACTCGCTCGCTCGGCTGAGAACGAGGGGACTGTCATATCAAGGCGGACGCCAGGGGGAGCACGACAACCGCCTTCCAACGACCGACTCCACCGAGCCGCCGTACCCCGGATCGGCGCGCGCCGGCCGGCTCTGAGCTCCGGAGACACAGAACACGGAAACGAATCGCCTCACTCCCCACCGCCACGCACCGAGAGGCACAACCTAGGTCAGGACCTGCAGCCGGGTCCTCTCTGCGACCTCACGAACGACACCAGAGCCACCAGAGACCTAGACCGAGATCGAGCCGCCGCCGCCGCCGCCGCCGCCAGCGACCAAAGTGAAACCAGGAACCAGGACGGGAGTCGCCCGAACGGAGCGGCCCGAACCCGAGAACCGGGAAGCCGGGATCGGTCCCAAGCAGGAAGGGGCGGCAAAGACGGCAGGCCTGCACCACGAGAGAAAACGAACCGGCCACCCGCACGACCTCCGCCGCCCGTGGCAAGACCCCCACCCCCACCCAACATGGCCAGAAAAGGGCAAGTGAGCGCTCGTCCCACCGTCTGCCCGCCCGTCTTTTTTTTTTTTTTTTGGGGGGGGGTGTTTGTACGTTTTGTTTTCTTTTTCCCCCAGATGGAAACCAGAAAGAAACAACAACAACAACAACAACAACAACAACAACAACAACAACAACAACAAAAAACTCCCAAAGATGGGTCGGCTCCAGCAAGAGACGAGCCCTCGGGAGGCACCCCGCTCACTTGTGAAAGTCCGCCGCCCGCCCGCCCCACAACACGCTCCCTCCCCCCGCCCCCACCCGCCCCCCCCCTCACAGGCAGGGAAAGGGCAGGGGGAAGGCCAGAGAGAGGTTTCTTCTAACACAGAGAGGGTAGGTACACGTCACGCACACAGGTCTGGAAACCCACGGTGACAGCGCCATGGGAAGCGTGAGTCCACTCACCCATCACTAAATGACAGGAAAGCCAAACGAGAGCCGCTGGCTGGGCAGAAAAGGCCTTTGACAAAATTCAACATTCATTCATGCTAAAAGCTCTGGAGAAAATAGGAATAGAAGGAACATTTCTAAAAACAATAAAAGCCATTTATGACAGACCAATAGCCAATATTATACTTAATGGGGAAAAGCTACAACCAATTCTCCTAAAATCAGGAACAAGGCAAGGATGCCCACTGTCTCCACTCCTCTTCAATATAGTCCTAGAACCCTTAGCCAGGGCAATAAGGCAAGAAAAAGACATTAAAGGGATCCGCATAGGGAAAGAAAAAGTTAAACTATCCCTTTTTGCAGACGACATGATACTATACCTCCCTCCACGATCCCTAAAAGTCCATCCCGAATCTCTTAGAAATCATAACTCTCTTCGTCAAAATAGCAGGATACAAAATAAACCCACAAAAATCAGTTGCCTTCCTATACACTGATAATGTACAGGAAGAGAGGGAAATAAAGGGAGCAACCCCATTCACAATAACCTCCCGAAAAATAAAATATTTAGGAATTAACCTAACCAAAGATGTAAAAGAACTATTTAATGAGAACTATAAAAAGTTAAAGAAAGAAATTGCAGAAGACACTAGGAAATGGAAAGACCTCCCATGCTCCTGGATAGGCCGACTTAATATAGTAAAGATGGTAATACTTCCAAAACTAATATACAAATTCAACGCAATTCCTATTAAAATCCCAATGACGTACATCACTGAAATACAGAAAACAGTCCAAAAATTCATATGGAACAACAAAAGACCTAGAATAGCCAAAACAATTCTAGGGGATAAAGACAATATGGGAGGGCTATCCATGCCGAACTTCAAACTCTACTACAGAGCTATAATAACAAAGACAGCATGGTACTGGCACAAAAACAGACCCGAAGACCAATGGAACAGAATAGAAGATCCAGAAATAAATCCACAGGCCTACAGCCAGCTGATATTCGACAAAGGAGCCAAAGACATACAATGGAAGAAACACAGCCTCTTCAACCGCTGGTACTGGGAAAACTGGGCAGCCACATGCAGAAAACTAAAAGTGGACCCCAGCCTATCACCATGCACCAACATCAACTCAAAATGGATTAAAGACCTTAACATTAAACCTGAATCTCTGAAACTACTGCAGGACAGAGTAGGAGAGACACTTGAACTAATAGGCACAGGAAGGAACTTCCTGAACAGAGTCCCAGGGTCACAACAAATTGGAGAGAGACTCGACAAATGGGACTACCTTAAAATAAAAAAAAATTTTTTAAAAAAAAAAAAAACAGCTAGCCTTTTCTAATAGGCTCTGCCACTCTCTCTGGAGCAGGATTCGGGGCATGAGGCGATGAATCTGAACCCGACACACAGGTGTTGGAGGGTAGAGGCATCTTCACTCACATGCCTGTGGTGGAGGACCTGGACCCGAGTGTGGCGGTGCACAGTGGGTGTGGGTGTGTGTGTCTGTGACTCTGTGTGTGTGTGTCTGTGACTCTGTGTGTGTGTGTGTGTGTGTGTGTGTGTGTGTGTGTGTGTGTGTGTGTGTGTGTGTGTGCGCGCGGGGCTGGGGGGAGGGCAGGTAGGGAACCCTAGGAGGAAAGACAGGGAGAGACAGACGAGGGGCCCCGGCCCAAACAGAGTGGGGGGGTCAGAGGGGCGATCCTATCTCCCGGGGGGGGGGGGTTGAAGCATGGTTAGAACCCACAGGCCCGGCGGGCGTACTTCTCTTTGGAGTTCGCACTGGGAACATATGCGGGCAGAAGCGCCCCAGCACACACATCGCATCGCAGACGGGTAGAGAGGCAGAGCCAGGGGGTCAGGCATGGTAAACACTCTATTCCGTCAACACACACACACACACACACACACACACACACACACACACACACACACACACACACACACACACCCCTTAGGGTGTGTGTACAATATCCACAAGGTAAAAGTTTATTCATCCATTCCCCAAAGAAGAAGAAGAAGATTATGTCAGTTACAGGGAAGTAGATGGATGGACTGATGGACTAGGAGCGGGGGGGGGGGGGGGCAGAGGGGGGGGTGCCGGCGGCGGCGGAGAAGAACCTAGAACAGGTGATGCCAGGGGAAGACAGACCGGCGGAGAGACAGACAGACCGACCAACCAACGGCACCTGTTTTCTCTCCTACGTGGACGCTAGACCTAAACTATAACTGGACATGGTAAGCTACACAGCACTCCGGGCAAACAGAGTGTGTGTGTGTCCCCGTGTGTGTGACACACATACTGTCCTTTTGTCAGAAGGTGTAACTTCTCTGAGCATTTAAGATATTGCAGAGAAGACACAAGACGTAATATCCGTAAGTGGCACGACTGTGAACGTATTATAACAACCGGACGTGTGAGGACCAAAGCTGGAATTAGGAGGACAGAAATGTACCTGTCCTCACGCTTTGGGTCATGATCACAAGTACATTTGGTTTAGGATCTTTCAAAACACATCGATGTATCCTTCTGGACACGATGGTCTAGGACCACACTAGTCAATAGCCACTTCAAAGCCAGATCCGCGGTTGGATACGTCTCAATTCTAGAGAAGATTCTAGAGAAGACAGAGAAAAGAGAATAGAGGGGAATTTTACCTTGCTATTGGGTGTGAGGTGGGGTGGAAAAAAAAAGGATTAAGAAGGCCACAGATTGGATTCTTAGAGTGAAAAACCATGGTGAAAATGGAATCGGAAGGAAATTTACTCACCAATCATGTAATCATTGTCCTAGTTCTCCAGACAGGTTGTAATCTTCTTTTCAGTACTGGTGCTCCAGCCACTCTAGAAAGCATACATGTAAGCTTCCACTGGCGCTAGACTTTACGTACTAATTGTAGTCTTGCGCGTCTTTTCACAACCCAGCCTCTCAATGCCATAATAACAGATAACTGGGGAGCCACTTTAAAAAAAAATAGCTTCCCATGGGCTGGGAAGGCGGCTCACTGGTAGAGCTCTTGCCTTGCATACCTGAGGCCCTCGGTTGGAATCCGCAGCACCACATAAGCAAAAAGAAAAAAGCTGGGAGTGGCGCTGTGGCTCAAGTGGTACAGTGCTTGCCTTGAGTTGAAGAGCTGAGGGACAGCATCCAGGACCAGAGTTCAGGTCCCCTGACCGGACCCTCCCCGCCCACAAAAAAAAAATAGCCTCCCAGGAAACACAGGAGCCATTTAGTCAGCTTGCCCCGCCCACACCCAGAAGGGAAGATAGAGGGTGGGTGTTGCTAGTAGTGAGGCAGAGTTCCACAGGTAACTGAGGTAACTTTTGTCTTGTAAATGTAGTCATGGCAACGAGTTACAGTGTTGCTTAGGACCTTTTAGAAGAAACTGGAATTCCAAGGACTGTTATCAGGAAATCTAGGCAGGAAGCCTCTCAGAGAACTACCTTTTGCAAAGGCCAAGGCCTAAGTTAATGAGTGGGTAAGATAAGAACACTGCAAGAAAGCAATCTTACGGTACTGTTCTATACATAATATATTAATAGACTTGAAAAATACAAGAAATATCACATGGAAATGATTCATACAAAACAAAAAATTGAAATGAATTCTTTATTTCTTCTTTTCTTCCTTACCTTTTTTTTTTTGGATGTGAGGATTGAGCTCAGTGCCTGGGTGTTGATATTTACATTTTCACTATTTTATTTTTTCCCCAAGGCAGCTACTAGTATACATTTTTGGGCAACAGCTCCACATGTGGTTTCCTGGGAAATCCTTAATCTCACAGTAGACTTAAATACTACCCTGTTAGGCCAGCTTGGAAACGACCTTTACATTTCTCTCAGCCTTCTAAGTAGCTGTGGGTTACAGAGATGCGCCAGCTGCATAAGGCTAATGGGGCTCATTTTGTACAGGGGAAATTGTCTTTGATTTGGAACTGGAAAGCTGTGCTATGTATCTATAACAACTGCAGTTTCAGGTCTGTTGAAGGTTTCCTCAGGGCTGATTAGTACTGTGTAATGCAGGACCACAAGGCGGGCAGAATCACATGAGGTGGCACTGTATGGTGCCAGTAAAATCAAGAAGCTCTCACTACCCACCAAGTGTGATGGGTATTCCTTCCTTTCCCTGCCCTCGCCCAGAACAAGAGAACGACGGTGAGCAAACTCCATCTAGTGTCCACTTTCTGAAAATACCATGGTTGTGAATTCCAGTTTCCTCTCATGAAATGAATGAATCAAGGAAGGGTGGGGGTGGGTCAGTGTAGGAATTGAGATTAAAAATAATCATTGCAGGCACCATGAGACCAAAGTTTGAATTATAAGATTCTAAGGTATTGTATGAGAAAGACAAGAGTTTTGGGTCAAGGAATTATAAATAGAAACGAAAATGCAATCTGTGACTAAACAGGAGAGAAAATGACAAAATATTGCTTTGAGTTTTGAATGTGATTGGTTAATTCTATTTTGAATGGTGAAGGCCAATACTCCATTTTAACTCCAGCTAAACTATTGTATTGTAATTTTTTTTTCTTTTTTGTCGGTCGTGGGGCTTGAACTCTGGGCCTGGGCGCTGTCCCTCAGCTCTTCAGCTCAAGGCGAGCGCTCTACCACCTGAGCTACAGCGCCACTTCCGGTTTTCTGGTGGTTTATTGCAGATAGGAGTCTCATGGTCTCTCCTGCTCAGGCTGGCTTTGAACTGCGATTCTCAGATCTCAGCCTCCTGAGTAGCTAGGATTACAGGCGTGAGCCACCAGCTCCCGGCTTGTAAATCTTTTAACTTATGATTCTGTAAAAATTACAAACAGATGCTAACCCTCACAAAGGACACATTGTTAATTCCTCCAAGGGACAATCTGTCTTTATCTCTTTCTTTACTGTGTGGCTACACCTAAGCGTTTGGGGCACTATCACAGAATGTTTTATTTATATACGACTAGTTTTCTACCAGTTTTGAGCCACAGCACCATTTATGGGTGTCTCCCGCCAATGGTGGCTTTGAATCTTGATACTCCGATGTCTCTAAGCCATCACTGTACCTAGGATTATAGGCTTAAGCCATAAGCACCCAGCTCAGAGACTAATTATGTTTACAGCAAAAATGTACATTTGGAACTGAGAAGCTACAGTATATAAATGACTGAGGTAGCAGCTCTACTACAGATTTCCTCAGGGTGAATTAGTATTATATCATGCAAGAGTGAAAACTGGCAGATATCAGTACTGTCATGCGTGCCTCAGTCAGGCAGAACACGGTGCAACCAAGGTATGGTACCAGGATAATCACTGATATGCCAGAGTCCAGCCATCACCAACGTTCTTCTCCCTCTCTAGGCAATGTTATGGTGAGCGCTCGCCACCTACTGTCCATTTTCTGCAACTACCCAGGTTAGGAATTCCAGTTGTCTGACAGGAAATAAGCCAGAGAATTCTTGTCGGTCCAAAGGTGGGGTAAAAGGCAGGGCACTGTAGGAATGCAACAGAGTTCCACAGAGGTGGAACCACAGAACTCAGTCCAAGATTTGATTTGTCTTCTGGGCTGCCTGACACTCTCCACAGATTATTCAAAGCAGTGGTATTGGTACCAAGCTAGGTAGCAGAGCCAGGAAAATAAGCAATTCCCTCTCCCCCTTAGCCAACCTCCCCTCACACTTCACAGAGAATAGGAAATGGAGGAAATAAAGGGAAAGAGGGGGCAATATGGGTTATAGATTGAGGTATGAAAAGCCACTTCATTTAGCTGATAACTGACATTTAATATGCCTAAATAATAGCAATGATCTTCACATAGTGATGACATATGATTTCAAATTAATTTATTGTCATATGATTTCGTGAAATTTTATCTCTTGAGAATACAGATGGAGAGAAAGGTAAGGGTAAGGAAAATCTCTCTAACCTTATCTCTTCTTGCATAAACATTTAACATGTTCTGGAAAGGGATTACTAGAAAATACAGTACATTTCCAACAGAGAAAGAATTACACTATAAGTTGAAGATATGCCATCGTTGAATACACAGCATTAGTAATGCATGCATGATGCCTAGGTTTGAGATAAAGACATACTAATGACATGTTAAACATACTCACAAACTGTATACACCTAATAATAGGATATCAAAATATATACAACAAATACTGCCACAAATATGGTTTGGGGATTGATGAGGAAGGAGAGAAATAAATAGAACAAATAAGGGCTGGGAGGATGGCTCAGTGGTAGAGCGCTTGCCTTGCATGCCTGAGGCCCTGGGTTCCATTCCTCAGCACCACATAAGCAAAATGAAAAAAGACGGAAGTGGCGCTGTGGCTCAAGTGGTAGAGTGCTAGCCTTGAGCTGAAGAGCTGAGGGACAGCACTTGGCCCAGAGTTCAGTCCCCACAACCAGCCTCCCCCCCCCCGAAAAAAAGAGAAAGTCAGCCCGCCATTACATCACACCTGATCAACAATAGTACATAAGGCTGAGTAAGGCTGACCCCAAATCCCTCTTAACTTCAAATCACATAACTTTTCTTCACTCATTGCCTTTGCAATAAAACACAGGCCAAAGGATCCATGGTAGTCCAGACTCTGTCATCAGGTCGCAAGAAGACAGACAGGTAGAGAAATCCGAATCCCACCTTGCTTTTGTATCATTCCTTTTCACTGTGAAAGGGCCTTACATGCCTTCTCCTGGCTCTAGCTACAATCCTTTTCTCCCTCTCAAGGACCAACTGCAAGAGCACACTGAAAAGGCTGTGGGTCTTTCCTCAACATGACCTCCTCAACAGGACCATTAATTGACCCCTACTAAGCATGCTGTGATTTTCAAAATCAATGACTACTTAGATAAATTTAAAGTGCCAATAAGATAGTAAAGAATTTCTAAATATAGTGATACAATACTTAGTAGTTCATGACTTATGACAAAGCAAACCAAAATCTGTTTTTATTTAATTGACATGTTTGTGTTTGGCTTTGCCACTCATGCTTTAAGTTGACCTTGAAGTATGGGATGTCTACAATTATAATTGTTTTTAAGGTGGAGGTATAGCTCATCAGTAGATAATCTAAGTTTCTGTTAGCAAAATGAGTCCCTTCCCATAGCTTTAGTCCATTCCCTCCCTTCTCCATAGCTTAACATACTCCCTTCCTAAGCAACACTAGGCCCACATAGTAAAGGCAGTACATAATCAACTTCCAACCCCCTTTACCTTGGGTTGGCACTTCTCTGGGACCAATACCACCATATAAGGCAACAAGAAACCCTTAGGGTGACCTTCAGATTTGGGCAGTTGCAGGACCCTTATCTACTAGGTGGATAGGAGGCATAAATCCTAGTCTGACATGATGAAGCCCCTGGCCCACACGTGGACACCAGGGTCTCCACCTCCTAGCACCTTCTAGCACCTCCTACACCTCCTAGGTTATATAGGTCACCCCAAAAAATAACCGGTGCTTCTTCTCATTCCTCCCTTGGGAGAAGGAGTCTTGCAGGCACTCTTTCCCCACAAATAAACCTTTCTTTGTTCTCTGTACCTTGCTGTCTGCATGGTTATCTGGCAAAGTATACTTAATATTAATTTTGCCATCAGTTCCTTTCCAAACACTGGAAAACCAAAAAACCAGACATCTATTTCTATATATGTGTACATATATATGAAGGCGTGAAAAGGTCAACAAGTGTATTATCAATCGTTACTTCATTTACAAAGAAATGAAAGCACAGCACAAATACATCCACGACTCTCTCTTTTAAAACAGCTTTGATGTTCTACATAATCCATGCAGATTAATGAAAAATACATATTTTAACATGTACCCTTTCATGTTCCTGTCCACAAACGAATCTATTTGTCAGCGTAAGAATGACATGTACTATCTGACCGGGCACTAGGCAACCTAATTTTTATTTCCTATATATCCCAAACTTAAATCTACCAGGAAGTTATATTGCACCACCACCACCACCACCACAAAAGCTTAGATTTTCTCAGAAACACAGAATCACATTAAAAATTACCTTACAATTTTTCCAAACTTCAGTAGGTGGTATAAATGCTGCATGACTAACAAGCTGGCTATACATAAACTGAGGCCCCGGTGGGGCTTTTGTGTATTTCCTTCAACACTAGTTCCTGAAACCCAGGGATTCCATTCAATGGTAATGCCTGCAGGTTCTGGTCTCCATGGTGATTGGGCCCTGCATTCCCTCACATCTGGGTTTGCATTCCTGGTGAGCCAATCTGTGCGACCAAGCCACATCTACTGACCCAAGGAGAAGCCGTTTCGCTGAAAAGCCTCGGCTCACGCAGGCTGCATGAACCTGTACTGAATAAAGCCTCACGCCATCGTGCTCTCGCTTGCACACTGGCGGCACGGGGGGCGGAGCCCGGCCTGGTGCTCGCGGGGAAGGGTGGCCTCGGGGCTCTGGCTCCGGGTAGCGGGGTCGTGAACGTGGCTGGCTCATGTCTGGGCACGGATCCTGGTCTAAACTTGTGGTAGAGAATCAGAAGCGCTGAGCAGCAGGCACAACTCTGGCCAAGGCCTTGGTGGCACCATCCCAGGAGCTGGATCCGGTGAGTCCAGCACGCCATGCCTTATGGAAACATCTGGTGGGAGGTGGCGGATCCTCCACTGCCCCGTAAGCCCCACTGCACATGCGCAGCCCTGCCTCCTTCCGCGCGCGCCCCCCCCCCCCCCCCGCATTGCCGGAGGTCAGGGTCCGGAATCGGTCCCCTAGTCAGGGTTGTCAGTGGCCGGTGCAGGGTGTGGTCGATAGGACCCGCTGGGGGAGCCGCCGGGCAGAGAACTGGGTCCTTCCGGGGCTCTGTGTGGACCGGCTCCGGGGGCGTTCGTGGGTCATGGGAACCAGGGTTCGGACCGCAGCACCTAGCAGCAAAGCGGGACAGCGAACAGCATCAGGAGATGGAACGGCCCCCAAGTGTGCTGGACACCCACACATTGTCAAGCCGCCTTCGTTGAGGGAAAGGCAGGGAGAGGCAGAGCGGCTCGGGGACAATCTTTCAAGAAATACCCGACTCGGTATCTCAACCGTCATGGGAAAAGCTGCGTAGATGAAATCGGAGGCAGGGGCTGGGCCACCGCACCCGCACCGGACCGCGGTGCCCGCAGCTTCTACGTCCCTCCTGGCCACCTCCTTCCGCTGCACCCTCCTCCTCTCCTTTGCCCTTTTATTAAGGGATGATAAGGATCACTCTTAGTGGAGAAGGACTGTCCTGAGAGCAGCCCAGGTCTCCAGGGCCAGGCCATTCCACGGGCTGGAGCTGAAACTACTGCGGTGCTCAGAGCTTGGGTGCAGTGAGCGCTGCTTCCCTCCAGAGGGCGCGCTCAGCGCGTGGGTATCATGGGGCCCAGGGTGTAGTGAGCGCCGCTTCCCGCTAGAGGGTGCTCTGGGAGCGTGCACATGCTAGGTTGTTCTGTCAGACTCCCTTCTCAGATAATGATTAGGAGAGTCACAATTAGGCTTGCTTCACATAAAACCTAAAATGAAATAAGTTCCATGCATGTATTGTAATGATAGGACTTGAAAAACAATTAGTATTTACCTGTTTTCTGTATGTTAATGGCTGCTTGGATAGGTGAGGTGAACTAATGTAGGAAAAGTCAGGGTGATAGGGTTAGAATGGGGTAAAGAGAAAAATGAAAAGTAGTGAAAGTAATTTTCATGATAGCGAGTACATATGAACAGACATTCCATGCTAATAAGTAGGTGATGAATGGTTGAATTAATTCAGATCATTACTGTGACTTTAGGAATATCAAGGTATAGAGATGAATATGGTTATGGGGGGAATAATTTTCAGCATTGTCAGAGACTAAGGCTTTGCAGGTAATGAGTATAGTTATTTTACACTACAAGAGTAATACCAAACCCACAGCAGCTTCACAGGCTATCAATGTGAGAATATTATTACGCATTGTAAAACACAGAGTAAAATGTGTGTTCAAGATTATTACAGTGAGCCAGGAACCGGTGGCTCATGCCTGTAATCCTAGCTACTCAGGAGACTGAGATCTGAGAATCGCTGTTCAAACCAGCCCTGGCAGGAAAGTCTGTGAGACTCTTGATCTCCAATAAACCACTAGAAAACCGGACGTGGTGCTGTGGCTCAAGCGGTAGAGTGCTCACCTTGAGCTGAAGAGCACAAGGACAGTGCCTAAGCACAGAGTTCAAGCCCCAGGACCAAAAAAAAAAAGATTTCTAAAGTAGGCGATCATAAATAATGATGATATTATACTGTCAAAGCAGAGAGGAAGAATGTGAGACCGGAAACATCAGAGCTCAACATACAGAGTAGCTACCATTACAGGCATGAAACACCAATGCCCAGCTTAATAAGGAATTTATTATTATAGAAATACTTAAGTAATTGTACAAAGAACTTCAGTTCAACATATCAGTTTGTGAGTGCAATGTATCATTACATTTACTAATAGTATTTTATGAAGTTGATGTACAAAGGGTTTTAATTTCCATACTTGAGATCATGAGTACAATGCATGTGATAGATGTCACCCGTTTTATCATTCTTGTCATCCCTTCCCCAGCCCCCATCACCTCAGTTTGTCTAGTTCCATTTTCACACATTCACATTGACTATCATGGCTACATTCATCTACCCTTCCTGTCTTCACTTGTCTACCCCAGTTTCCTTGACATTATCCTTCCTGAATATACTACACTGTAGTTCATGGTTTTGTGCAGGGTCCTATTTTCCTTAGAAACAGCTATTATTCCAAGATCCATGACTTAGTGTGTGGTCAGGGTCAACATTTCACTAGTATGTTTTCCTAGGTGGTCAGCTTTCTACCCAAGATAGAAGTCCTGTGGGTTTTGTTGTTGTTTTTGTTGTTTCCCCAAATCTTTGCATTTTCTTTTTATTTATTTCTTGCTCTTTCTTTTTCCTTTTCTTTTGTCGGTCATGGAAAAACACTCTGGGCCTGGACCCTGTCCCTCAGAATTTTAGCTCAAGGTTAACGCTGTACCACTTGAACCACACTGCCATTTCCAGTTTTCTGAGTGGTTTATTGGAGACAAAAGTCTCACGGCCTTTCCTGCAGGGGCTGGCTTTGAAGCACGATCCTCAGATTGCAACATCCTGAGTTAGGATTACAGGCAGGAGCCACCTATGACCAGTGTGTGTGTGTGTGTGTGTGACCAGTGTGTGTGTGTGTGTGTGTGTGCGTGTATGTGTGTGTGTGCCCCAGTCCTGAGTATTGAATACTGACGCTTGAATTCAGGGCCTGTGTTGTCTTTGAGCTTCTTTTTTTTTTTTGCACTCTGCCACTGGAGCCACACCTCCACTTCTGGATTTGTTTGGGGCAAGTTTCTGGAGTATCACAGATTTCCTGCCTAGCCTGGCTTTCACCCTTAATCTTCATATTTCAGCATCTCTAACACAAAGATGAAACTTTAATAATAGCAAGCTATCATGTGACAGATGCCAATATATTAGGTTTCCTACACAGACTACTGAGTTCTCAGTATCTCTAATGTGAGTTCAGACCTCCAAAACAGCAAGCAATAAACCATCATGACTGTCTCTGGGAATATACAATTTTTAAAAATATTCAATTACCAGCTGGGTGCCAGTTACTCACATCTGTAATTATTGATACTCATGAAGCTGAGATCTGGGGATTGCAGTTTTAAGCCAACCTGGGTAGGAGTCACTTATCTACAATAAGCTAATCAGAAAAAACTGTGTAGTGGCTCCAGTGTTTCAATGTGGCTCAAGTGGTAGAGTGCTACCCTTGAGCACAAAGAGGCTCAGGGACAGTGCCTAGGCTCAGATTTCAAGACTTGGGACTGGAAAAACATTCTTACCAGAGCTCCCACAAATAACTACCTTCCTTTATGATGAAGGTTTACATTAACTATATTTATTCTCTGTACCAATAGCAAATGCCACCTTATCTTCATAAATCAAGACTTGCTTCAAAAATTCTATTTTGTAAAAATAGAAAAATGAAAAATTCATAAATCAAAAGTGGCTTACATTAAACAAACAAGTTTCTGCCGGTCGCTGGTGGCTCACGCCTGTAATCCTAGCTACTAAGGAGGCTGAGATCTGAGGATCTCGGTTCAAAGCCCGCCCGGGCAGGAGAGACCATGAGACTCCTATCTCCAATAAACCACCAGAAAACCAGAAGTGGCACTGTAGCTCAAGTGGTAGAGCGCTCGACTTGAGCTGAAGAACTGAGGGACAGCGCCCAGGCTCAGAGTTCAAGCCCCACGACCGACAAACAAACAAACAAACAAACAAGTTTCCAGAGCTCAGAATTCAGGGCTCAGCAGGAGACTTTGCTCCCACAGACCTAGGACTCACCTGACCAGTGCCTTCTCATATCCAGGAAGTCCAGAAGGATGTTGTAAATGATCATGAGGTTCATTAGGAATGTTACCAGGTAGGGAATAGTGCACTTGATTAAAGTCAGTAGAATTGGATGGGGTGATAAGCTGGGCTCAGAGCTCCTTCACTGACCTGAGAGTCACCTCGGTGTGGTGTGACTGACATAAATGGTCAAATGTAAGCTGTCTCTAGTAAATCAGAAATCTTGACAAAAAATCATTTATCAGAGGTGCAGGTAAGGGAACTACGATATTTTTCTATCAGTGCAGGACAGAAGCAATGGTGTTTTTTAAACATTTATTATTATTGTTGTTATTGTTATTGTTATCTTTAGGTAATTATACAAAGAAGTTCCCATTCTACAAGACACTATATAAATACAAGGTGTCTGACAACATTGTCACTCATCCCTCCTAGCAATGGTGTTTTGAACAAGAAAAAATAATGAGTCAGCAGTGGAAGAATGC
Organism: Dipodomys merriami; assembly: GCF_024711535.1. Taxonomy (NCBI): domain Eukaryota; kingdom Metazoa; phylum Chordata; class Mammalia; order Rodentia; family Heteromyidae; genus Dipodomys; species Dipodomys merriami. The sequence continues at coordinate 150,401 of NW_027206394.1, forward strand.
TTGCCTTGCAGGCATGAGGCATGAGTGGGGAGGTGCTGGTAGGAGGCAGATAGTGCTGGGCTTGGAACCAGAGTGAGGAGGGGCAGCTGCTAATCATGACAAATCTGGGAACAGCCAGCCAGCGGGGCGACCTAAGGACATTCACCTACCAGGGCCCACGAGAGGGCCACATCCAGGGCACTTGAAAGCAGGCAGGAGGGACCAGGACACTGCAGTCCTGGAGAGAGCCACTATGGACTCCCACTAGTGTGTCCTGTCCCTACAGACTGTCCAACAATGCAGTCTCACTTTATTCAGAAGGAACTGGGGAACCAGCTCAGGCCCCGATGCCCTGCCAGTCCCCACTGCCTTCTCAGGCCACCTCCCTTCTCTATCCTTTCTTCTCCCTCCCTCCTCAACCCACACCAGAATGGAAAACAGAAAACATTATTTTCAAGTCTTGTTTGTTATAAGATTCTTGAACATAAAATAAAGAACACTTGCAATAATATAAAGGGATAGCCCAATTAAAAAATGCTCAGTGCTGAACACCAGAAGTGCTGAGCTCAGAGCTGCTGATGGCTGTTGTACACCTGCCTGAACAGACTAACCAACACTCAATATTGCACAGTAAACTACAATCGTTTATGGGGATTTTCATCTCCATTGTTTCAAAGAAGTTCCTCAGCAATGTGTCATCCCACGATGGATCATGCTGTCATCTTATTTAGTGAGCATGCTGAGAGCTGGAGAATAACAGTTCAAAAGCAGCCTAGGCAGAAAAGTCTAGGAGATTCCAACTGCAAAACAACCAGCTAAAGGCCAAGCCAAAGGCATTTTTCAGGAGTTAGAATACCTCATGCTCTGCTATTGTAATTATGCAATCAAAGGTGTGCACATGTGCATCCTGCCTGGGAACACTGCAGTTTCTAGCTTCTGGGCAGCAGGACAGGGAGTTCATCTCTTCTTTACTTATTTGGTAGAATCTGGCTTTTTGTATATTTCCCTATATTCTCTATGTTTTATTTACTGATCATAGTGATGAAACTCGGGGCTGGGCACTGTCCCTGAGCAATTTGGTTCAAGGATAGTGCTCTGCCACTTGAGTCACAACATCACTTTCTGCATTTTGGTGATTAATTGGAGGTACCAGCCTCATGGACTTTCCTGGGCTGAGTTTGAACCATGGTGCTCAGATCTCAGCAGCTAGCATTACAGAACCATGGGCATAAAACTTTTGTTAGAGGTTAGTCCTTATTGTCTTAGTCAAGATTTTAGCTGAGATGGAGTCAGAGGAGAAGGAGCAAATTCATCTTGACTGTCTGCTTTCAGAAAAACAACTTATTGCATTTAATTTTTCTATAAACTCTGCTCTGTTTCTAAAGAAACTGAAAACTTTTTATTTTTTACTTAATAAGCTGTGTCCCTGAGCTCTTTTGGTTGAGGAGTAGCATTCTGCCATTGGATCCATAGCTCCACTTCTGGAGCTATTTTGGTGTTTTTTTTTTGTCGGTCGTGGGGCTTGAACTCTGGGCCTGGGCACTGTCCCTCAGTTCTTCAGCTCAAGGCGAATGCTTACCACTTGAGCTACAGCGCCACTTCCGGTTTTCTGGTGGTTTATTGGAGATAGGAGTCTCACGGTCTCTCCTGCCTGGGCTGGCTTTGAACTGCGATCCTCAGATCTCAGCCTCCTGAGTAGCTAGGATTACAGGCGTGAGCCCACAGCGCCCGGCTTCTGGAGCTATTTTGGAAATTAAAAAATAAATTAAACTCGGTGGGGAAGGTGGCTCAGTGGTAAGTGCTTGACTTGCATGCATGAGGCCCTAGATTCGATTCCTCAGCACAAACCACATAAGCAGAAAAAGCTGAAAATGGCACTCATTTGATATGGATGAGTTGGTGTCCCACAAAGTTTTTGACCAGGATGGCTTCAAACCACAAATCTACTTCCTAGGTTTACAGGTGTGACCCACTATGCCATGGTTGTGGTTACTATCAATTGTCAACTAGAAAAGGCTAAGAAATGCATTAGAGGTTACTAATGCACAACTCTTGGTGTTTAATAGAGGCTATTTCATGAGAGCAATTATGTGCACTTTGCACATAATGTTAACTTGTAACACCCTGGAAAAAGCATTTGTAGACAAACATTTAAAAATACATGTAGGTGGTACCTTGTAGGACCCAGATTTAAGCAAGATGACAGGCTCCATGGAATGAAAATCGGTGTGCCTAGAAGTGGACTTTAAAAGCAGTTTCCTTTGCAATATCTTTTCTCTTCCTGCTTGATAAGCATCATGATACACTATTATAGCAGCAGAAGTGGATAAGAGCAGAGAGAACTATCTTGAAACATTTACTTCCAATCTAAAGTGGACCTTCCTCTGACATCTGATGACAGGACAATGGTAGGCTTCCACACTTCTGTGGTTACTCAGTAGGAATACACTAAAGCCATCCCTCAATCAGATCCTGTGCTTCGTAATGAAGAAACATGCGATGACCATCTTGCACTCCATTCACCATTTGAGAAAATGAAATCTGGTGCATTTACTAATAGAATGTGTAGTATAATAAAGTTTTTTAAACTGCAACAAATAAAAAATAAATTTATAAATTAAATTGAACAAAAAACACCCTAGAAAGTAGTGGTTTTGAGAAGAATTTGAGAGCTTGGCAGCAGTGGCACATGCTTGTAATCCCACCTTATCATATTACTGGGAGCTGGATCAATGCCTACCAAGGCAGAAAAGTGTTGTCCCCATCTCCAAGAAAACAAACAAACAAACAAAAAAAGAGTCCATGTGTCCTGGATGAAATCCCCAAAGGCTGCTCCTCAGAGGGTGATGTGTGATGCTGTGAGGATGAAATCTAACCTGTAGTGGAGCCCTCAGGGTATTGGTCATGTCAGGAATATGAAATGCCTGTTAAGGAGAATGCCTGAGGCTGGGAAGGTGGCTCAGTGGTACAGTGCTTGCTTTGCATGCATGAGGCCCTGGGTTTGATTTCTCAGCACTATATAAGCAGAAAAAGCCAGAAGTGAAGCTGTGGTTCAAGTGGTAGACTGCTAGCCTTGAGCTGAAGATCTGAGGACAGTGCCCAGGCCCAGAGTTCAGGCCCCACGACTGAAAAAAAAAAAAAAAAGGTAAATGTCCTGTGGCCTGCAAGTAAAAATACCATAAGGTGGGAATTTTCCTTTCTGATTGAGTGGAAATCTATAATCTGTGCCATTTTCCCTCTAGTGTATATGAGTTGTTTTTCACTTCATAGTGACTCATGCCTAAGAGTTTTCCTAGAATCGCATAAGAAAATTTAGTCTTAAAATTTTGAAGACTTTTCGATTGTTTACAGCCATGGGGAATTCTGGGAAATGGATGGACAAAAACCTACAAGAGCAAAGGTGGAATCTTAGGGTTATGAAGAACTATTTGGGTTCCAGGTTAATAAAGGTGGACTTGTGATGGATATGTTGAGTATTATTAGCATGAGTGGATTAAGAAGTAGCTAGGAGATTAGGAAAGCACTCCTTGGGTTACATTGTGTTACTGCAAGGAGGATTAACAGTGTGGATAGATCTTCACTCAATGTTGATGAACATTACCATCCCATTCTGGGAGCCTGAGAGAATAAATATCCTAAAAGGAGAATGCCAGGTACATCGATATGTTCTCATTCTCATTCTCTCCTCCATCTACTTCCAAGGAATCACTCAGTATGTGAGAAGGTTTTCTTATAAAAACTTACGTGTACTGAAAAATCCTGAAATTATAGGCAAAATAAGCCTGTCCTGCTTTAATTTGTCTGTATCAGATCTTCTGTCACAACAATGGGAACTCATTAAGACACTGCCACTCTCTGCCTTTTACTGGGAACCCTTTCCCCAGGAGAAGAACCATGACCATGAAGAGACTTGCTCTGGTCAGTTGACAGTATGTCACAGAGGCTGGTAGCCACACCAATGGTTCCCATCATTTCGCCAAGCCTAAGTGGCAAGTTGTAGGTTGAAACAGCATTGATGCTCCCCATAGCCTGGACTATTCCAGCTGCATCAAGCTGTCAGTGGTACTCGGGTCAGTGCTATGAGCCTTATGGCTGACTAGATGTGTTGCTCAGTGAGGATATCTTAGAATCCCCCATCTTGCTCCCATGTCTCACTTCTGGTCCACATGCTTACTCCTTCCAGTCATTCACACTGCCTATGTGCTTGTTTGGTTGAAAGCCTTTACTATTAGTTTGGGTCCAGAACTCTGGTGTACATGACAGGTCATAGTTAAGGCAAGGGCTGTCCAACATGAATAAGTACCATGCTTGGGCCCCTTGCAGAATCTGCTTGGTTCAGACTCCACCATGCCCTATGTAGTGCCACAATGGCACTCTGAACATAGGCTCTCTGAACACACACAAGAGACAGACCATTCTTGCTGCTCTAATGCCTCCCAACCCACCCAGCATTCTTGCTGAGCTGCTCCATGGCCCCAAACCTACCAACAAAGTGCTTCTCTAGTATGATCTTGTCATAGCTGCAGGTCACACAGTGTCACCTCCAGCTATTTCTAAGTAGTTTATTGGAGATAACAGTCTCCTGGACTTTGAGCTTCTTTTAGCTATCATTCTACAATTCCCTTTTCTGATCTTATTATATCTTTCCTGAGTATCCAGTATGCTTATTATGTAATTTGCCTACACTTGAGCTGTTGTCATGACTAACAAAGCCAGGTTCACAAGTCTCCAGTGCATCAGGAATAGATTAGCTGGAAAAGCAAAGTGTTCAGAAATCCAAGGCTAGCTTGATTTCTTCATGGCATGAGAAAAGAAATAGAAATCTGCATTCCTTGAGCTCAGAGAGACTATTTTCTGTCTTTCACATAGAATTAAGTTTGTTTAGTCACTAACTTGCAATTTTTTTTTGTCTATTACCATATTTTATATTCTTGGATTTGGAAATCAGGGAGCAATCTAGCACTGAAGGCATCCCTCCAGCCCCATTGGTTAATGTTATATTTTTTTCAGATAAGAGAGGATCCCACATACTTTCCCCAAGTCCTTCCTGACACTTAGAGCTTCCCAATCCTTGTCTCTCACTGTGCCTTACATGGACTAAACAAATTTAAATAGGACAACTCTATACTTCATGAAGAATACTTACTAGAACTTAACGTTGAGACTTTTATTTTTATTTTATTTGTGAACATACTGTACAGCGGGGTTACAATTACATGGGCAGGATAATGCATACATTTCTTACCAAGCATTGCAGCCTCCTCCTTTGTTTACCCTTCACATCCCTTCTGTTAATTGAGACTTTGTTTTTGAAGCACCTTCTTAAAATTTATATTATTTCATTTTAATATATTTTTATTTTTAATTTTTCATTATACAGTTGATATATAGAGGGATTACAGTTACATAAGTTAAGCATACATTTCTTTTTGGACAATGTCATCCTTTCCCCAATCCCAATTTTCCCTTCCAATCCCCACCCGCAAGTTGAATAGTGCATCTTCAGCATAGTGTCTATTGAATACCATTGCTGCATTTGTTCACCCATTGTCTTATTTCATTCTTAAGCCAATACCAAATTCTGTCATTCCTGGCTATTAAGTGAAGGAACTGAAGTTCAAAGAAACTCAAGATCACATTGCTAAAAGAGCTAAAGTTTACAATTGAATAGATTTAGCTGTGCATGATGGTGTGACTGTTATCTCAGCTGCTAGAAGCAGAGGCAGGATATTGTCAGCACGTTGCCTGTCTAGGCTGCATAGTAACACTGTTGCAAAACATCAAAACCAAATGAAAAAAAAAAACAAGGATCTACCAATGCTAGAGATTATGTGGAGATTTACAGCATTAGTCTTTAAGGAAGGAGACTAAGGACACAGAAATGTAGTTTAACTTGGCTGGGATAATGGTATCCTGATCATGGTATCAGGCTGCTGTTCTTCTTTTTCTTCTTTGTTTTTTTGGTTGGTTGTCCTGAACTCTGGGCCTGAGCACTCTCCCTCAGCTCTTGACCAAAAGGTAAGCCCCTTACCAATTGAGCCACAGCACCACTTCCAGCTTTTTTCTGCTTATGTGGTGCTGAGGAATCGAACCCAGGGCCTCATGCATGCAAGGCAAGCACTCTACCACTGAGCCAATTTCTCAGCCCAGGCTGGTATTCTTCAGCAGATACTTTATGAGTAGGATTTCAGTGATGATGGAACTTTAGTCTATATTTCTATTGTCTATATGTGTATAGCTGGTACTTATATGTATGTATTAAACATGTGAAATATGGTTTAGGATAACTGAAGGCTGACTTTAAATTGTATATACTTTTACTTACATTGCAATAAGATGGAACACTCTATTATTCCTTGTCTAATGTTCAATTTTAATGCAAGCCAAAGCTGGTACTGTGACTTTACTTTCAACTACTTCATGGTGGAGACAAAAATAAAACAGGATTTCAGGTGTCAATAACAGCTTGACAGGTGTCAATAACGGCTTGAGTGTCTCTTAATGTGCCAATCCCTATTGAAGACAGATATTCACTTTGTAAATTCTTCAATTATTCAGCAAGAATCTAGGAAAGCACTCTAGAAGTCTAGGGAAAAAAAAGGCAGTGTGACTAAGGCCCTGCTAAAATCAGTAGCCACTCTGGAGGGACAGGAAGTGTCTTGGGAAAGTGTCTGTTATCTGTTGCACTACCTTAGACTATAGCACTGGGATGCTGTGGCACAAAAGCCATGTTCACATGAACTGTCTAATGCTGTTCAATCTTATTTTATCTGTGGCAATCCTTTTCATATGAAATTTGTTACAAAAATGGGGAGCTCTATAATTTGCAGCAAGTGTGGGGATAGAACCATGGCCTTATTTCCTGAAGTAAGTTGCTGTTGGTGGCTCTGGAGGTGCCTCTGTGATGCCAGGATGGCATGCATAGAATACAGGTGGAGCCTAGATAATTCTCAAGGGTCAGCTGCAGATGAGTTGATAGGCTTGTGAAGGAAGGAAATATTTGGAGGTGAGGTGTGATGCCGCCATGACAGCATCTCTAATTAAGTAGTTTGAAATACATTTCAAAAGAGCTCAAGGCCCTGAGTTAAAGCCCCTCAACTGAAAAAAAAATCACTGATTTTTCTGCCCAAGGTGGCTTTAAACCATGATCCTCTTATCTCAAGCTCCTCATTTGCTAGGATTACAGGCATGAGACACCAGCATCGGCTTTGCCTTTCCTTTTCATATTATGCTATAAAAATTTGTATCATCATTTTATTTTTTTTTTTGATTTTTTTTTTTTTTTTTTGGCCAGCCATGGTGCCTGAACTCTGGGCCTAGGCGCTGTCCTTCAGCTCTTCAGCTCAAGGCTAGCACTCTACCACTTGAGCCACAGCACCACTTTCAGCTTTTTCTGCTTATGTGGTGCTGAGGAATTGAACCCAGGGCCTCATGCATGCAAGGCAGGCCACCGTCCAGCCCTGTATCATCATTTTATTATTGTATCATTATTGAGCTATATTTTTAGTGCAATTGTTTGCATTTTCCTCCTCTTTAATTTTCTCTCCCCTCCTCTCATCCTTCCACTTCTCCTTCACTTGTACTTTACTTTTACCATTCTAAGCTTGAACTCCTTACTGAAGTTTATTGCTCAAGGCTAGCAATATACCACTTGAGCCACTGCTCTGCTTTTGCCGGTTAATAGACAATAACAGTTTCACAGACTTTCCTGCCAGGGCTGGCTTTGAACAACCATCCTCAGATCTCAGCTTTCTAAGCAACTATGTTTATGGCAGCATTATTTACCATAGTCAAGATATGGAACCAACCCAGATGCTCCTCAGTAGATGAATGGATTGGAAAAATGTGCTGTGTGTGTGTGTGTGTGTGTGTGTGTGTGTGTGTGTGTGTGTGTGTGTGTGTGTGTGTGTGTGTGTGTGTGTGTAATGGAATTCTATGCCTCCATCAGAAAGAATGGCATCTCACCACTCATTAGGAAATGGAAAGACTTGGAAAAAAATTATATTAAGTGAAGTAAGCCTGGCCCAAAGAAACATAGGTCCCATGGTTTCTGCTGTCTCTTTTGCTGCTAACACGCCGGAGTTTAGGAATTGTTTATTTCTCAGTGCTAATAAGAGAGAGGGAGCCAAGCACAGGAGGCTTATGCCTGCAATTCTAACTACTTAGGAAGCCGAGATCTGAGGATTGTGGTTCAAAGCCAGCCCAGGCAGGAAAGTCCCTAAAACTCTTTTCTTCAATTGACTAAATGAAAAGCAGAAGTGGGGTTGAGGCTTAAAGCAGCAAAGTGCTAGCCTTGAACATAAGAGCTCAGGGATGGTGTCCAGGCCCCAAGTTCATGCCCCATGAACATCCAAAATAGAGAAAAAAGAAACTGAAAGAGGAGAGAGAAGAGAGAGAGGGGGAGGGAGGGGTTGGGAGAGGGTTGGAGAGAGGAGGGAAAGGGAGGGAGGGAAGGATGGAGAGGTACTTGGTTTTCTAAGTCAGAGCACCACGTCCAGTTTTCTAGTGGTTTACTGGAGATAAGAGTCTCCTGGACTTTCCTGCCTAGGCTGGCTTTGAACCATGATCCTCAGATCTCAGCCTCCTGAGTAGCTAGGATTACAGGCATGAGCCACTGGTGCCTGGCTGCTTGTGATATATGATTTGGCCATATTGAGTCCCCAGAGTGTTCACCTTCCCCATCTTTCCCTTCGTCACCTTCATCTTCTCTGGAAGTCTTTTTACTTTCATTTCCCCTTTATTTAAAAAATGTATTTCCTTTGGATTCTAGTTGGGTAACAGGTATTTTTTTCTGCATCTCATTTATTTCTCTTACTATGAAAGTATGAAGATTTTTTAATAGCCTTTTTAGCTGTGTTCCTGTGGCTCATACTTGTAACCCTAGTTGCTCAGGAGGCTGAGGTCTGAGAATCAGTTTGAATCTATCCCCGGGCAGACAAATCCAAGAACCTAATCTCCACTTAACTAGCAACAAGATAGAGGTGAGTTGTGACTACAATGGTAGAGTGCCAGACTCAAGTTAAAGATCTAAGGGACAGTACTCAACTCTAGTACTGTAACAAACATAACGGCAAACAAATCCCTTTTTAATAAAGAGACATTCACAGTAAGCTCAAAAACAGAACATCAGAATCTGCTGTGACAATCTCCTGTGGGAAAATGTTACACAGAGAGGAAGCCCCAGATGCTGACAGATGGCCATAGCTTCTCCTCTGTACCTGCAGATCCTGAAAATCAATGTGTGATGAGCATCCCCGTGGTGGCACAGAGCGTCCCATGCTGGTGCTGAGTACACTTGCTGGTCTTGAGCAACCATCAGGGAGGTTAATGTCTGGGGTCACACTTGGGTCCCCTGTGTCTCATACAGTAGTACAAAGCTATGTCCTATCTTCTCAGACTGTCCATCTGCAGAAACAGCGTGCTCCTTGAGTTGTCTCTGGAGATGGTGAATTGACCTTTCACAGAGTCTGCATAGTTTTTGTCACTGCTATCACCACTAATGTATAAGAGCCACTCAGACCTCTTTCCTGGAGGCTGGTAGAGCCAGTTCATGTAGTAACTACTGAAGCCAAATCCAGAGGCTGCACAGGAGAGTCTCAGGGAACAATCAGGCTACACCAAGCCTCCTCCAGATCCCACCAGCTGCACTTCACACTGCACACTTGCGAACACAGAGCATCCTGGCCAGGAAATTTCACAAAGACCTACTGTCTCCTCACTCACACCCAGTCATATATTTAGTATCTCTTAGTTTTCATAAATTACCTTGTAATGCTGCCATAAGGAAAGTCCATCTTAGCACAAACCCCAGAGACATTTCTCAGATTACAGTCCTGAACACTAAATGGAGTTTTTATCAGCAGAAGGAGCTGATATATTTTTTTAATTGTAAAAATACTGTACAGAGGGGTTACAATTACATGGGCAAGATAATGAGTATATTTCTTATCAAGCATTGTAGGCTCCTCCTTTGTTTCCCCTTCCCATCCCTTCCCATCCTTCCCCTGCCCCACACCTAATCCTCCCTGCCTCCCTCCCCCACCACCAAAGTTGTAAAGTTCGTTTTCGACATAATGACTTGTACATCTCATTGTTGCAATGGGTCCACCTGTATCCCTATTTAAATGATTTGTTTTTCCCCTTCCCCTCCACAAAATATACCGACATCAAATACAGTGAAAGCAGGGGTTATACTGTGGGGGAGGGACATACATAGCAACAAAGAAATAATCTTATAAATGCGTTAGAAACAATCGCATGAAAGAAAAAAAAAACATCTGAATACATATCTTAGGGTTCATTTCTGTAACATCACCTTATCTGACCTTTTCTGCTTGGCTCAGACATATAATAGATATTGCAAATAAGGGAAACCATGGGACCTATGTTTCTTTGGGCCTGGCTTACTTCACTTAATATAATTTTTTCCAAGTCTTTCCATTTCCTAACAAATGGGGCAATGTCATTCTTTCTGATGGAGGCATTGAATTCCATTGTGCATATATACCACATTTTCTAGATCCATTCATCTACTGAGGGGCATCTGGGTTGGTTCCATATCTTACCTATAGTAAATAGCAATGAACATAGTTGTGCTGGTAGCTTTAGTGTGGTCTTGTTTGTAAACATTTGGGTAAATGCCCAAAAGTGGAATTGCTGGGTCATAGAGGAGCTCTATGTGGAGTCTTTTTTTTGGGGGGGGTCCAGTGGTGGGTCCTGAACTCTGGGCCTGGGCGCTGTCCCTCAGCTCTTCAGCTCAAATCTAGCACTCTACTGCTTGAGCCACAGCACCACTTTCGGCTTTTTTCTTTTTGGTTATGTGGTTCTGAGGAATCGAACCCAGGGGCTCATGCATGCAAGGCAAGTGCTATATCACTGAGCCACCTTCCCAGCCCTATGTGGAGTCTTTTGAAGAACCTCCATACTGCTTTCCAAAGTGGTTGAACAAGTTTACACTCCCACCAACAATGCAGTAAGGTTCCCTTCTGTCTACATCCCCTCCAGCATCTGTTGTTACTAGAGTTCTTGATTTGTGCCATTCTAACTGGAGTGAGGTGGTATCTCAATGTTGTTTTGATTTGCATTTCTTTTATGGCTAGGTAGGTTGAGCATTTCTTCATGTGTCTATTGGCCATCCTTCTTTCCTCTTCAGAGAAGTTTCTCTTTAAGTCTTCAGCACACTTATTTATTGGACAGTTGTTTCATTGAAGATTTGTTGTTGGGGGATTTAATTTTTTGAGTTCGTGGTATATTTTAGCTATGAGACCCTTGTCCGTTGTATGGCTAGTGAAGATCTTCTCCCAATCTGTGGGCTTTCTATTGATCTTGCTAGCTATGTCCTTTGCCATGCAGAAACTCTGCAATTTCATGCAATCCCATTTGTCCAACCTCTCTTTGATTTGTTGTGCTTCTGGGTCTCTATTAAGAAAATTTCGGCCTGTGCAAAGGAGACCTAGGGTTTCTCCTATCCATCCTGTAATGTTTTCAGAGTGTCTGCTTTGACTCCGAGGTCTTTGATCCATTTGGAGTTGATTCTGGTGCAGGGTGATATATAAGGATCTAGCTTTAGTTTTCTACAAGTCATTAACCAATTTTGCCAGCACCATTTACTGAAGAGGCTATCTTTCTACCATTCTGTTTTTTTTAGAGGGAGCTGATATTTGCCTGTCCTTCTGCTATAGAATAAGCTCTGTACTGCAAGTCTCAGGTAGGACAGTGCTCAGAGCAGATGAGTGTGCTGAGGGAGTCAACAATAAATCAGTAAATACAGGGAATTGGAGCATTTCACTATATTTACAAGCAGTGACTTTTGGGAAGATTTAGCCCACTGTGAAAGCCTCAACAGTAGGATCAAGGGGCCTATTATCATCACAGAGAAATCTGATGTGGATTATAATTCCTACCTTAAATGCAAACATTATGTTTAGTTGTATTCCATCATTCCCACAAGTCTGGGTTGGTTCCCAAAACATGTTCATCTATGTGTCTTTCTGTTTGTGCTATCTTCATATATTTGTGTATTTTAAACCATCTTACTGAGAAATCATTGGCATATAATGATAATTATATAAATATTGAGATATGTATGTGAACACAAGTGAAATAACCATGAAAATATTCCACAACCTGTGGAATCATTGCTCCTTGAGACCCAGGTCCTCTCAGGCATTACAGATTGGATGCAGGCTGCCATAGAAGTCAATGCAAATGGATCATTCGAAAATCTGATCTCTCCTCTAGAGAAGGCTATCTTCTTGTTCTTTTGAAATGTCATCCAGCAATGATGTTTCTCTTATGGGACAATATAATGTTTCTAACTGTTGAACCTGAGTCGACTTGTGTATAGGGCTGGGAAGGTGGCTCAGTGGTAGAGCGCATTGCCTTGCATGCATGAGGCCCTGGGTTCGATTCCTCAGCACCACATAAGCAAAAAAAGAAAAAAGCCGGAAGTGGCGCTGTGGCTCAAGTGGTAGAGCGCTAGCCTTGAGCTGAAGAGCTGAGGGACAGTGCTCAGGTCCATAGTTCAGGCCCCACAACTGGACCCCCCCCCAAAAAAAAAAACAAAAAAAAAAAGACTTGTGTATATCCAAGTCTGTTGGCAATCTGCCACATGAACAGTGGCTAGATCTCACAGAATTTGCTAATCACCAAAATGTTCCTTAATGCTGTTCCCCCCCCCCCACACACACTTTGGGTGCAAGCAACTCCACTTCCTGCTTTTCCGTGGAACATTCATCTTTCCCTGGCTGGCAGAGGAGTATGCACTCAGTAAGCATTAGTTTTACTTTTATTTTCTTAATTATTTCATAATTAATGGATTAGGTGGAGTTTATGTTTGATATCTTCCTTTAACCTACTTTTCTTGTTTTTCTTTCATTTATTCTGAACATTTCTCTTAGGTGCCTGTTCTCAGTCAATTTTTGGTTATTGATGCCTGTATGATGTAGGACAGGGGTTAGCAAACTTTCTCTGTACAAGGTTAGAGTTTGTGGGGCATTGTCGTTGTAGCTATTACTCAGCTTTGCCCTAATAACACATAGGATGTCACAGAAAGTATATGAATGGATGAACGAATGTAATTGTCTGTGTTCCAATTAAATTTATTTACAAAAACAAGGTTGGAATTGGCTTATAGTCCTATAATGTCTGTCTCTGATTTCATTTATTTCTATCTATTTATGTATGTATGTATGTATGTATGTATGTATGTATGTATGTATGTATGTATGTATGTATTTGGTGGTCCTGGGGCTTGAACTCAGGGCCTGGGTGCTATCCCTGAGCCTCTTTGTACTCACGATTAATGTTCTCCCACTTGAGCCACAGTGCTACTTCTGGCTTTTTTGGAGAAGTTTATTGGAGCTAAGAGTCTCACAAACTTTTCTTACCAGGCTAGCTTTGAACTATGATCCTCAGATCTCAGCCTCCTGAGTAGCTAGGATTACAGACATGAGCCCTCAGCACCAGGTTAACTGTCCATGATTGTATGTTAAGTAATAAGAGCTTACAGGTTAGTTTACCATGTCACTATTTTCTTTCCCTTTGATGAGAAGGATAGGTAGATGGGTGAAGATTTGCTCTATTAGCAAATTACTAATATATCTTTTCACTATAAATGTTTACTTTTACTATGCTGATAATTTTCTCTTTTTAGGCAGGAAACAGCAAAACTTCTGGTTTACATGAAGTTTGGAAGTTAATGAATATATTCTAAACTTTCAGAGACTGACAAATTCATTTCCTTTCCTGTCATTGGATCTACTGAGTCTTGTAGGAGATTCTACAATGAGGAAAAACACATAAATTTAAAACTATATAATAATTTAAATCTTAAGTTATACCATGAGTTATTATGAACGTGTTTTGAAATGATCCAAAGGTCCTGTGACCAGAGCTTTGTCCATTGCATAGCAATGTTGTGGGACAGAATCTTTGGAGAGATGAGGCTTGTGCAGGGCATCTGTGGCTCATGCTTGTAATCCTAGCTACTCAGGAGGCTTTGATCGATAAAAGTCAGACAGGGCAGAAAAAGACATGTGACTTACCTTCAATTGACAACTGAAACAAAAGCTGGATGTGGAGTTGAAGTGGTAGTGTGCAAGGCTTGTGTGAAAAAGCTAAGAGACAGCACCTAAACTCTGAGTTCAAGGCCTAGTCGTGTGTCCCTCATTGAATTATTTTTTTCAGCTAGGCCCCATCTCTCCAAGTTTCTAGAATCCTTGAAAATAGCACTGCCCTCTGGAGAGCAAATATTCAACACATGAGCCTGTGGAGGACATTTCTTATTCAAAACATAACGTTAGTGAACTAGGAACAATAAGAAAATAAAGTTATTTCTCTCAAAAGGAGTGAAGAGTGTATAGCTTAATGGGGATAATTAAAACACATAAGTTGCTAGTGATTTGTGCTATAGAAATTAAAAAGAAGCTGGAATCCCTTCTTTAGTGGAAGTCTTGAGGCTGTAGAGCGGGTTAGGGGTTAGGGTAGTCCATATATACAAAAAACATAGTCAAAAGGACAGCTGAGAAAGTCAATACTCAGAGGTCACAGAAATCCACAAATCTCACTTCCTTATACCAAGGATCTAAATGGTGACAGTTAAGGAGGTGGTTCTAGGATATTGAAGGTTTCAAAGTAGAACTTTGGAAACAGTTCTGTATTCATATAATAGCTGTGGAAGAGGTCCAGAAAAAAAGAATGCTTAGTTGTGTTTTGGTACAACTCATCTGTAGGGAGCTGGAGAAAAGGATGGTGGTGAGGAAAAAAGGACATCCACAGTTACCAGAGCTGTTTTGGAAGAAAAATGGATATAGGTGGAGTAAGGGATTTAAGGACAGCCCAATAACAACCTGTGAGATGTGTTGACATCACACCAGGCCCACTGCTCTCACGCCACGCCCCTCCCTCCTCAAGTGCAGAATTCCTCACAGCCCTGTTCCTTCACAGCTCCGCTCTCTCCGAGCCCTCCCTTAGTCCCGCCCATCCCATCGCCCCATCCCCTGCACACACGCCCCCATGTTCTCCGTCCCTCCCCAGCCCCACTCCTCACCTTGTGGCTCTTGCTGCCTCCTGGCTGCCCAGTGCAACCTGCATGTATTGCTCCTCACAGTGCTCACACATGCCACCCTGCCCCTTGCAAGCGCTCCCCTATCCTTGGCCCCCACGTGCTCCCACCTAGTCCTGACACTTGCCCTTGCCCTTGCCCCTGGGTGTCAGCAGTGAGGGGGGCCCTCTCCCCGTGCCCTAGTGGTGTCAGGTGAGGGTGGCTCCCACTCTTGTGCCGGTAGGTGAGTATGGTCTGCGCCCTGCTCCCCGTTTTCGGGCCTCTGTGCAGGGAGGCAAGGATGGCCCACGTCCTCTCCCCACTTTGGCCTGCTGTGCCGGCAAGTGAGGGCTGCCTGTGCCCAGCTCCAAGTCCCTGTGTCAGCAGGAAAGGTGGCCTGCGCCTCTCCCTCCCTGCTGAGGGCCACTGTGCCAGAAAGTGGGGGCAGTCTGCTCCCTGCTTCCCCTCTCCGCTCTCCGAGGCCCTGTGGTGGTAGGAGAGGGTGACGGAGGCCTGCGAGGCCTGCAGTGCCTTATCGGACCAAGACACTATGGAGCGATAAAGCCAGCACTCCCCCATGGAGAAGGACTTGCAGGCATCTCCAACTCTCTGTGGCGCCAGGCCTCCCCGAGAACAACCTGACCTATGGGAGACTATTCCATTCAGGTTTATCCACACAAACCCTATATCACCCCTGCATCCCATTAGCAGCCTCTCTTAGGGGTTGGGCTTCTAAAGGACATGGGGAAAGGAGGCCAGGCGCTGGACAATGTGGGTAGGGGCTGCCAAGGTAGGTGGCCAGGGAGAACTTATAGAGGTTTACAAGAAGCAGGATAACTTATGGAAACTGAGGCCTTTTGTTGACAACTCTGAAATATGGCACCTAAAATCTTAGAAATGCTATCTTTGCTTCAAAGAGAGGCAACTGAATGCATTCTTTCCTGAGGGATGCATTTCTCACCCAAGAATTCACAACTACCTGACAGGATGCCCCAAAATGCAGACAGCAGGGTGTCTCCTTGTTTCAAGGATAAGGATCTGCTTTATGGCAGGATGCATTCTTTCCTGGAAACTCAGAGTATAACACCAGGTGTAGTAAAAGCAAAGACAAAGCACCCAGCTTTGCATAACTCAATGCCAAACCCCCTGCCTTTCCCCTATAAATACTCAACAGCTCAAGGACCTGTGTGTCTTTCTGGGTGTCTCCTTGTGTGTGTGTCTCTGTGCTTTGTATCCCTATGAGACCAGCAACACTTTGCTAGAGTGTGCCCCTACCCTTCTGTTTGCTCTTTTGTCTGTCTGTTTCCTTGTTGTTTACTTAACAAAGCTCTGCCAAGTTTTTTGACTTGTCCAGAAATTCTGTGATCAAAAGTCAAGAACCCTAAGTGAAGAGTTACTATATTTAAAGGGGAGCTTCACTAAACCTTACCTCTGTCTGGTGACATACACAGGAGTGAATTTCCCAGATGGCATCCTGTGCTGACAGAAAATTACAGGGGTTCAGGTGTGGACATGCATGAAAAGAAATGGAAGCAGAGTGTGCGAGAACCTGTGTAGGAGGGGAGAGAGAGAGACTGAGGAGACTCTCCCACCGATGTAAGGAAATTTGTCAGAGTTGGTGAGATGTTAATTTTGTGCCTCTGGAATGAGGGGTACCTGTGGCTAGGACTCAGTCGTCTCAGGCATACCGAATCCAATCGTTTGTAGAGACTAGAGAGTCACCTGCCTCTTGTGCTAGGACCCCTAAGTGCTTGTCCCTAGGAACTAGTGAGGAAGGGGAAGAAGTTTCGATGGTTGGGAAGGCCTAGGGATGAAGCTCATGGAAGCATGGCTTTCAAGGCCTTAAGAGGACATGTAAGGGCTATAATCTTCTGAAGAGGTTCCTAAAGATCCCCTCATGAAACTGTTTTGCTAGGATTGAGTAATTAGCAACCCAAATTATCAAATATCTGGTCATGGCCAAGAATAAGAGAAGATGCTTCTTAATGTAAACAAAAGGAAGGCCTTATATAGCATACTTTAAATTGGCATGAATTTTTTTTTTTTCTGGCTTCGAACCATAATCTTTAGATCTCAGACTCCTGAGTAGCTGAGATTACAGGCCTGAACCACTGGAACCTGGATGTTGGCTTTTTTTTTTTTTAATTTTTTTATTGTAAAGATACTATACAGAGGGTTACAGTTACATGAATGAGGTAATGAGTACACTTCCTCTTGAACATTGTTACCCCCTCCATTGTTTTCCCCCCACCATCCCCTCCCTCCCTCCCTTCCCCAAGGTTCTTTTTTTTTTTTTTTGATTGTGATTAAGTGATTACTTAATTTCCGGAAATTCACAGTATTGTGGAATAATGATGCTCATTTAAAGTCACAAGTTCATTCTAACTTTCCTGGAGCAAATTGTCTATCACAGTCTGTAATATATAACGGTGCTCATATGTTATATACCATATATGTGATCAGCAGCATGGGGATATTTAGTAGTGGTTCAACCAGATGAGTGGGAGTTCTTTGTTTCTTAAGTCCTGTTAGTTTTGTCATATCACCTAACATTTTGGATTCATCATCCACTTATCAGGGAGACCATGTACTGTTTGTCTCTTCATTCTTGGCTTACCTCGCTCAACATGATTCCTTCTAGCTCCATCCATTTCCCTGCAAATGCCATTATTTTGTCATTTCTAATGGCTGCATAATATTCCATTGTGTATAGATACCACAATTTTTGGATCCATTCATCTGTGGTGGGGCATCTAGGTTGTTTCCATATCCTAGCTATTGCGAACAGTGCTGCAATAAACATGGAGGTGCACGTGTCCTTGTATATTGGTTCCTGTTGTTCAGGGTAGATGCCTAGAAGTGGTATGACTGGGTCGTAAGGGAGGTCAATCTTTAGCTTTCTAAGGACCCTCCAGACTGCTTTCCAAAGTGGTTGTATGAGTGTACATTCCCACCAGCAGTGTAATAGCGTTCCTCGTTCTCCACATCCCCTCCAGCATTTGTCGTTGGCTGATTTGTGGATGTGGGACATTCTGACTGGGGTAAGGTGGTATCTCAGGGTTGTCTTTATTTGCATTTCCTTCACCACCAGGGATGATGAACATTTCCTCATGTGTTTCTTTGCCATTTTTATTTCTTCATTTGAGAAGTCCCTCTTTAGTTCCCTTGCCCATTTAGTAATTGGTTTGTTAGGTTTGGGAGGGATTAATTTCTTGAGTTCCCTGTATATACAGGATGTTAACCCCTTGTCTGATATATTGCTGGTAAATATTTTTTTCCCAATTAGTTGGTTGTCTTTCTAGGTTGGTTGCGATAGCTTTATCTGTGCAGAAGCTTTTTATTTTAAGGTAGTCCCATTTGTCGAGTCTCTCTCCAATTTGTTGTGACCCTGGGACTCTGTTCAGGAAGTTCCTTCCTGTGCCTATTAGTTCAAGTGTCTCTCCTACTCTGTCCTGCAGTAGTTTCAGAGATTCAGGTTTAATGTTAAGGTCTTTAATCCATTTTGAGTTGATGTTGGTGCATGATGATAGGCAATTGGCATGAATTTTGCAGGAAGAGTGAGAGAGAAGTAAACCAAGGTAGGTGACTGAAGGAGATATTTGTTCTATCTATGATTATGGCATCTATGACTATGAAGCTAGTCCTAAAGCCATGCATGTTCATCTTCAACCCAACAGATTTTGGACTTGGAAGGCGTGTGTGTGTGTGTGTGTGTGTGTGTGTGTGTGTGTGTGTGTGTGTGTGTAGTGTTTTTACAAGGAAGGGAATCATAATAACCAGGCTGAGATGAGTATCTAACACAGGAGCCTGACACATTAGGTATCCCTAGAAGTGCTCATAAGGAGGGAAAGCCATGTGCAACAAAGCTATTTTCATTTCAGGATAAGCTGAGAAAAGGTAGCTCATTGTTCTGAAGGTGGCTTATAGTGGGCTTTATCTTTCTCCTCTGGGAGGCACCTGCAACAATTTCTTTATAGAGTTCTTCATCTTCCAGGGATAGGAAGGATACTGGTTTGGACAGAGCATCCCAGAGTCCTGAATCTTGACTGGCCCAAGAAGAGACCACAAGACCTAGACAGGTTGGGTTGGGGCTTGTGGCTCCATCAGAGCCCACCCCTCCCCCTTCCATGGACTGTAGAGAAAGCAGAAGACATTAGACACTGAACATGCAGGGCACTGCAACAATGCTGCCTGCACACCTGGATACAGCTGAGCCTGAAGCTGCACCTCAGCTTCTCATTCTCAGGTAGAAGTACATTACCTTTTCTTTTGCTCAGTTTTGTGTTTTCTGTCATTTACAGTTGATATTGTTCTAATCAACACAAAGTGATTACTAATTCTCTTGGTTAGGGATTCTGAGATTTTAATTTGATGACCTAAAACACACAGTGAAGAACAAGAATTACAGTTGATAGTTTGGTAGTAGCCTGGGAAACACAGGGATTCCTCTGCTGGTCCTGCAGCTTTAGGTTTGGCTCTGACAGTCATTGCAGCAGTGAATCAACATCTTACCTGGCAGTTCTGCAATTCCCAGGCCTTCCCAGCAGTGCCACCTTTTACTTTTAGGTGGTACCGTTGGTATCTAGGCTGCCCATGAAGACAAATGTGTCTGGAGGGTAGTAATGGATTGTTCTGGCAGGTGATATCCCCATAGGGTACTCTGTATTCAGGCAGGTGATGCCCCTCTAGGATGCTCTGTGTTCAGGTAGGTGATACCCCAATAGGGTACTCCTTGCCCTTGGAGGGATCCCAGAGGAAAGAATATCTGGGGTGATTTCTAAGGTGTAAAGATGAATGTGCATAGTAGCAAAATTTCATAAATTCAGCAAACACGTACCCAGTGTTAAGAAAAAGAGCCCACCTTGGTCTTCTAGGCATACCCAATGTAGAGACACAGCCAGAGGCAGACAATCTCTGGCCCCATACTTGTCGTTCCTGAGGAGCAGAGAAGCTTCTCAGAGGAGGGACCTTTTGAATTGGGCATTTGATGTCAGAGTAGAAGCTGGTCTCATTTCCTTTTTCTCAGAAAAACTGAGGCTCAAGAGATGTAGGTGTCCAGCTTGATACACACAGCTAATTCAGGGCTGGGCTAGGAAGGGGTTGCAGAGCCTGGGAATGTGAGGAGAGATTTTTGTTTTTGGAAGAGGTCATAGCAAGGATGAAAGCAGAAGAGCTTCAATACAAGTTACTTCTACATTATTCCTCTAAATTATTAATTGCACATATGAAGCATATAGGTCTTATACACATATACACATTTCATTAGTCCTACTAAGTGATTTCATTTTGTTTTTAGTGAATACAACCCTGTGCCGAGTCTGGCCCTCCCTGGAGTCCAAACCTCCTTAGAGTCCGAGTCCAGGCCTTTTGTAGTCTGGGCCTGCTCGGAAATCTGCACCAGTTCTGGTTACAGGCATATTTCTAGCCTGGACCTCCTTTAAGTCCGCAGCACATAGTCCAAGTCAAAGTCCGTTTCTTGTGCTTACTCTGAGTCCAGGTGTCCTTTGAGTCTGAGTCCAAGACTGTTCCTAGTCTAGGCCCCTCAGACTCTGTGCCCACTCTGAGTCTATGCTGGTTCCAATTCCAGACCTGTTCCTGGGCCTCCTTGTAGTCCAGCCTATGCCCAATATCTTTTCTTTTTTTTCCTTTTTTTTTGGGGGGGGGTCCAGTTGTGGGGCCTGAACTCTGGGCCTAGGCCCTGTCCCTCAGCTCTTCAGCTCAAGGCTAGCATTCTACTACTTGAGCACAACTTCCCACTTTTTTCTTTTTGCTTATTTGGTGCTGAGGAATTGAACCCAGGGCTTCACGCATGCAAGGCAAGCACTCTACCACTGAGCCACCTTCCCAGACAGTATGTCCACATCTTTTCTATGCCTGCTCTGAGTCTGAGCTGCTCTGAGTCCTGGCTGCTTGGAGTCCTGGTTGCTTTGAGTCTGGGTCTGCACCTGGCCTGCTTCAACTCTGGACCTGCTCAGGTCTGGGCCATGTTCATTGTCTGGGCCTGCTTCATGTTCTGGCCAATTCCTAGTCTGATTAACTCAGAATCTGCATCTATTATCAGCCTGTTCAGAGTTTTCATGTCCTTAGCAAAGCCTAGGGGTTGGGGAAATTGTATAAGACATTCATTTTCCAGTATCTAGGTTTTATTTCCATTGTACTAGGCATATGAAAGTATTTTGTCTAGAGTTAAGAACATGAAAATGATACTGTGTTCCATGGCTTCCTTCAAGCTAGGTAGGCACCTTTACACTGAGTCATGTCCCTTACCATCACTGTGTCAGGCCTGACCTGAGATCTGTCTCATTAGAAGCTGGGCGGTGGTATCAGAAGGTGAGAGCAGAAAGTGTGTTCTAGATGGCTTTTTCTTTTTGTTCTCAGCCATACTCCAGATCACTCTCAGCATAAAAGAGGCTCCAGGATGCTGAACCCTTGTTCTACAGAGACTTCCTTTCACTTCAGGTGCTGGGTGTTGAGAAAATGCAAAGGGTTCAGAAGCCTGGAATTATGAGTGTAGGATCTGGGTATAAGGCCTAATGTAGTATGGTTTGGCTGGACCTCAACAAATCTTGCTTTGGAGAAGATAGTGAGTTAGGGCATAAGGGGATCTGTGGAAAACATTTCTGCCAGGTGCTAGTGGTTCATGTCTGCTTTCCTAGCTACTCAAGAGGCGAAGCTCTGAAGATTGCAGTTTGAACCCAGTCCAGGTAGAAAAGTCCTTTTTCTTCAATAATCACCAACCATTCCCTTCCTTTTCCCCCCTTCCCCCAAAAGGGAAACAAAACCTCAAGAAAAGCACCTAGGCTGAGTTCAAGCCCCAGGACCAACACAAAAAGATTTTTGTTTTCATCATATAGGTTTGATACACATTTTATTAGGCATTCAAAATTATTTCTATTTCTTTTTGGTAAATTCCAGTGGTATTGTGTCCCATGACCTCTCATAAGCTAGGCAAGCACCTCAGCTCTTAGCCTGGCCATCAAGATTTTGATGCATGTTGTCTTCTTCTGACTGTAGGATAAAATGTGGAGAGTATGGAAGCTTGGTGTCTTTAATAGAGGTTCATGGTATATGGCCCAATGTGGGATGGTCTAGAAAGACCCCATCAGAACTTGCTCTCGCAAACTCATATCTTGCCCAGGTCACTCGCCTTTCTCCAAGTCTGCATCAAATTTTCATCTATACTTTCATGTTCATTCTGCGGCCTGGAGAAGGAGGTGAAGGTGTATGTGAGAAAGGACATCCAGTCCCTTCCTGCTCGGTGCGTTGGTGATAACCAGAACAACTTTGGTGACTCTAGGTTCCTACCCAGGCCTCTGAGTCTTCAGTGCACTTTAAGTTTGCATTTTGGTCATATTATATTCAGTAGTTGTGGGGTTGGGAGCTCAGGATATGTGTGGAAAAAAATGTTACTTAATTAATTTGTCAGTTCTGGGGCTGGAATTCAGGGCCTGGGTGCTGTCCCTGAGCTCTTCAGCTCAAGGCACACATTCTACCATCTGAGCCACAGTGCCACATCCAGTTTTCTGGTGGCTAATTGGAGATAAGTGTCACCTAGACTTTCTTTCTCAGGCTGGCTTTGAACCACAATCCTCAGATTTCAGCATCCTGAGTAGCTAGGATTATAGGCGTGAGGCAGTACCAAGTTTGGTACATGGCAGTACCAAGTTTTTTTTAAAAAATTATTATTGTTTTTGGTTTTGCCAACCCTGGGGCTTGAATTCAGGGCCTGGGCACTGTTCCTGAGCCTATTTTTGCTCAAGGCTAGCATTCTACCACTTGAGCCACATTGCAATTTTTACCTTTCTTTTGTTTGTTTTGTTTATATGGTACTGGGGAATCGAACCCAGACTTTCATGCATGCTAGGCAAGCATTCTATCACTAAACCATATTCCCAGCTGCATAGCACATTTTTATCTGTGCTTTCAGACATGTTCATCCCGTAGCCTGGAGAAGGCAATGAACACATGTGTGAGGAAGGACAACCTATGCATTCTTGCTTGGTAACTTGTACCTGTCAGAGCAACTCTGGCCACACTAGGCCCATCCCAGGCCTGTATCCTTAGCACCAAGTCTTTACTGAGCTTTCAGCTCTGTCCTGCATAGGATATGAGGACTAGGGGGTGAGGGGATGTGTGACACGTTTATATTTTCATTATTTATTACAGACATTTTATCAGGCATTCTGAGGTATTTCAATTTGCTTTGGTGAATTCCAGTGGTATTATGTTCAGGGCTCTCCACAAGTTAGGGCAGCACCTCAACATTACCACTGTAGCCACGCTTCCAGTCCTTTTGCTTCTTCCCATTTTCTTTCACATTGGTTTGGCTGTGGTCTGCTATTCTCCTTCTGTCCATAAATAGGTAAACAGGCATGCACCCCTATACTAATCCCTATTTATTTGCAGATTAAAAAACCCCAAGGATTGAAGTTATGCAGCTTGTCCAACATGACATAGCTAGGTCTCCATGCAAACATCATTTCAACTTAGGCAGTTATGTGGTCACCTTAGACCTTTCTAGTTTGAAACACGAAACACTGGAAGGTGTAGAAAGAACAGTGGCAACTCAATCCCTTCAACACTGATGAGTTTGTCTTGGAATAACTTGTATAATAGCATAAGTTTTGGGGAGAGGCAGATGGCCAGAATGCTAAAGACTCTTTAGTGTGGTGGTGGTAGTGGTAATGGTGGTAAGGGTAGTGGTGGTGTGTGTGTATTGAGAAGTAAGCTTGACCCTGCTGTATTTCAACCTCACATAGAATCAGCTCTTCCTCTGGTGTCTGGAACTGCCTTCACCCTAGTATTGCACAGAGACATTGCTGTCCAGGGGCTTGGGGTTAGGAGCCCATCTGCTGTGTTTACATTGGAACAGACCAATAAGAACATCCCTGCATTTTGTGCTAAGGACTTGGTTTCCACCAAAGGACTCTGAACACCATTTACCCTTTTCTGACCCTTTGCATCAGGGAAAACCATCTGTTTCTTTTTTTTTTTTTTTTTTTTTGGTCATGGGGCTTGAACTCTGGGCCTGGGCACTGTCCCTCAGCTCTTCAGCTCAAGGCGAGCACTCTACCACTTGAGCTACAGTGCCACTTCCGGTTTTCTGGTGGTTTTTATTGGAGATAGGAGTCTCACGGTCTCTCCTGCCCTGGCTGGCTTTGAACCGAGATCCTCAGATCTCAGCATCCTGAGTAGCTAGGATTACAGGCGTGAGCCACCAGTGCCCGGCATCCATCTGTTTCTTAAAATAACTAAACAGGTTGTGATGTGGTGAACACCATAATCCTGGACCTAGGGAGTAAAGAAGATAAGGCAGGAGTTCATGGGACTGATGTGCTTTGCCTTAGGTCTTGGTGTGTCAAACACATTTGAGTCATACTCCAATCCTCCTGCCAAAACCTTCTGAGTAAAGGGATTACAGTTGTGTGTCCATCTGTTTATCTCAATGAGATCTTTTATGTTGTGGGTTTTAGAAGTAATTAGAAGGGAACCTGAAAGTTTTGCCTTGTCTGCATGTATTTTTTCTTCTTCTTTTTTTGCTGATGTGGTGCTGAGGAATCCAACCCAGGGTCTCAGGCATGCAAGGCAAGCGCTCTACCACTGAGCGACCTTCCCAGCGCACTTTCATCTCTTAAAACTTTGATTACCAATGTAATTTGGTAACATCGTGACTCTACTTGTTATTTTGGAATATACCATAAACATCCATAAATTGATAATGTTCACTAAAGGATTGGAAGTGGATAGGGATAGAGACATGTTAGATTATAGGTAGTAGATATATCTTTATTTATTGCTGCTTTGTAAAGCATTACCATATATCCACCATGACAATACCAGAGAATAATTTTCCTGCAGTATACAATTTTCCTTTACTTATTCTGCCATCCACTATCCCCTATAAATATGAATATTTTCCCTTTTTAATTATTTTCACAATTAAATTATTATAAGATGGATTTTTTTTTAAATTGCCTCATTTTGTTTGGTTTTGTGATGGTAGATATTGAGACCAGAGTATGATGTAAGTTATGCTAGTATACTATCCCCCTAATTTACCCTCATTCCATCATATTCCATCATGTAGGGATTTAGAGTTGCTGGATATTGTGTTTTGTGAAGCTTGACTGAAACTTGCAACCTTCGTGATCTCTCAGCAGATTCTGGTGGCTCTTACCTGTAATCCCAGCAACACAAGACATTGAAAACTGAAGATTCAGTTCCAATCCAGATTGGGCAAGAAACTCTGTGAGTCTCTCATCTCCAATTAATTACAATAAGCTGGAAGTGGAGTTTTGGCTTAGGTAGTAGAGCACTAGTTTTGAGCAGAAGATACTCAAGGTAACCGTGAGCACAAGCCTAAAACATTCATGTGAGTGTGTGAGCATGCACACATACACATACACACACACACACATATTCTCTCTCTCTCTCACTCTCTCTCTCTCTCTCTCTCTCTCTAAAGCAACATTGTATTTTACATTCACATCCAGAGATTGGACAACATCTCTGCAATTTGTGAAATTCATTTTTGTATTTCTTGAAGGAAAAGGATAGATCATGGCACACAGAAGCCAAGACTTCAGAGGCAAGTACTGTATAAACAAATAGCTTGTAAAAAAAAACTAAATAGCAGTTTTCTATCTAGCTTTACATATAACATTCCTTAAATGCTGTAGTATTCTTAAAATAATAGTTATCATAACAATAAAAACAATGCAGCACCTTTTCCTTCTCCCCTTCCCTACTTCATAAAATATTTGGCAACAGAATAAAAAAAGTCTTTTTTCTTACAAGAATGGACACCTGTAAAAATATCTATGTGTGTAATGTTTGTTTACCAATGCTTCTTTGATCTTCCCACCTCTAGGTACTTGCATATTTTGCTGATGATTGCCCTTAAGGGCAAACAGAAGATTAGGATACAGAAACAAAATAATGTCCTAAGATATAGATGTAAAAAACATGTGCAGGAAGCACATAGCAGGCTGAGAGTGCCCTGAGAAGTAAAATGATTTGTGCCGAGTGATAGGAATAGTGACTAATAAGGCATGGATCTGACCTAAGAATGGCTCCTTGAAGCTGAGACCATGCCAGTACCTAGGGGATTCGACAAACAAGGTATGCTGTTTACTATGTCCATATGTGTATATTGTGATGTTGAAGTGGTGATTTCAGACTCGTTTGTTTTGGGGAAGGTCTTACGTGAGCAAGCAGCTTAGATTATTGGAACCTGAGAGGTGACCTTGCCTCCCTCACAGTGGATTAGAACATGGAACTGTGATAGCAAACTATGAAAGTTTGCTCAAGTCAGCTCATTTGGCCTGTGGCTCTGGAACAAGAAAGATGTTCTTATTCTGTGTTCAAAAGTCAGGAGACTTGGGGCTGGGAAGGTGGCTCAGTGGTAGAGTGCTTGCCTTGCATGCGTGAGGCCCTGGGTTCAATTCTTCAGCACCACATAAGCAAAAAGAAAAAAGCTGGAAGTTGTGCTGTGGCTCAAATGGTAGAGCACTAGCCTTGAGCTGAAGAGCTGAGGGACAGCGCCCAGGCCCAGAGTTCAGGCCCCATGATGCCCCCCCCCCCAAAAAAAGTCAGGAGACTCTGGTCTCAGGCAAGAGTGAGTGCATCACTCAAAGCTTCAGACATTGGATCAGTGCCAAGAACCAAATCTAGTTTCTCAGGCCTTTGTCCAAGTAGAAACCAAGAGAAATACAGAGCAACTCAGGCGAGGTGTAATCATGATAGGAAACCTATTTGATCTCATCCTACTCAGACTAGAACCATCTTCTTGTGTGCTTTTAAGTGTCTATATTGAAATAATTCTTTCTACGTAGTTTTCAATCCACTCTATTACAGTTACTCAATTTGAAGTGTGCTCCCAATTCCATGTTTGAAAGATCCATTCTTTTTACCACCTTAGTGTGAAAAGGAGTCGGCTCCAACCTGGGATATACCCTGTAAATTATGGAGCTTGGAGGCAGGCCTGGAGATGCTTGTGATTAACCTAGTCCCTGCCCACCAGAAAGGAGATCTCTTCTTTATTCAAAACTTCCTATACAACCATAGGCTGTGGGAAAATGGAGCAAGTGCTGGCTGTTATGTTTAAAAAGTGAGTGCTCCTCTTTCAATCTGGGGCTTCTCAGCCAGCCCTCATGGATGAGTCTTGGGAGTACTGGCTCCAATCTGAGACTGTTTGTTTCACTGGGGTCTTCTCACAAGAACTTGGCATAAGACAAAGAAAAACACACCATGACTAATTTCTTAAGACTGGCCAGCCAGGACATTTCATTTCCCTCAGAAGCTACTGGAGCTTTAGAAATCTGTGACAAACCAGGATTACAGGCATGAGCCAGTAGCTCTCACCTAGCTGAGGCTCCAGGAAATCACATTTACCATTTGTAAATAAGTTTTCAGTAGTAATCGTGGAGGCCTGTGAAATAATGTAATCAGAGAAAGGGCTAGGGTGTCAAAGGTGGATAAATGACTTCTGAGCCAGTAGGGATGCCTTCCATTTGTAAGCCCTGAACCATTTACTTTTTATGTCTTGCTACTTGAACTCAGGGTCTAAGTACCAATATTTTGGTGCTCACAGCTAGCACTCTACCATTTGAGTCACAGGGTCATTTCTGCCTTTTAGATAAGGGTCTTCAAATTTTTCTGCCAGACTTGCTTCAAACGGTGATTCTCAGATCTCTGCATCCTGATTAGCTAAGATTGGAGGTGAACCATTGGCACATTTACTTTGAACAGACTTCTATAAGCCTCTTAGCAGAATTTTCACAGGACTGAATAGACATACTTCACTGTTGTCTCTCAGTTTCACATTCCCATCTGGGACTTAGCCAGATCCTTAGGTGTCCTGTTAGTTCTGAAAAGAGGAGCCATTAAAGTGATGTTCTCCTGTCCTCCCATAGGTACAGATCCCTCTGCCCTAACTGTAAGGAAGATGAACAAGAAGTAAGTGAACTCTGGCACAAAGAGAAGGCCTCTCCTAGCAAACTGGGTATCTTTGAGGCTTCTGATTCAAAGTACACATTTCTCCTTTGCACACTATTTATGATTTCCACCAGGGAGTTAAGGCTTGGGACTTTAGTAGTTGGCAGATGGCATAGGTGTGGGTGTGGTTGTGGTCTCTCATCAATGACAGGGAATATTGTGTGCAGAGAATCATATCCTGGGGGGAACAACCCACAGTGAGAAATTTGGAGAATTGTCTTGCAGCAGCTTCTTAGAACTGGGTTGTGAGAAGCATCCTAATCCTAGGAATCTCCTCCCACTTCCTAATAAATGCACCTCTGCATAGAGGATGGACAGCCTCTGCATGGGGTTTGTAAGAAAGGGGCTATGGGAGGCAGAGAAGGGGGAGGGCAGGTTCTCACCTTGCCACCAATCTGCTCCCAGAACCCTTTATTCCATCTTCACTTTGCGGATGGACTTTTCCACTGATGACTTCTATGAGCCCAGGAACCAAGACACCCTGAATAAACTCATATACTATGTCATATTCAACTTGCATTCTTGGACTTGCTCTTCCTCTTACACATCCTTCTTGACCAATGGAGTGACACATGATTTATCAGAGCTAGAAAAAAGAGGAGTCCTTGTATAGGTGCCAAGACTTTGTGAGTAGTGATCGAAACTAGGCCCCTAGGGATGGGCTTCTCAGGATGGTGATTGGCCAGGAGCCCTTAGTACTACCCAGCTTGACAAAATGTCCTTTTATGGATATTCTCTGCCAGGTAATGCCTGTTTCTTTTTGAAAATATTCAGGCATCGGTGCTGATTAGAAACTCCCTACCTTCTCACCACTGTTCAGTCCAAACTCAAGTTCAATAGCTTTCTTCATTAAAACCTCATGGCAGTTTAATTACACCTGAACTTATAGACTCCACTCTAAGAATCCTTTACTTATTTACATTCTCAGGTTTCGATCACCATAGAGCAGCTTTCTCTGAATTCGAAATAAAGAACCCTCAGTGGCGTCACCAATGGTGATGATGGAGATCTGGAGTCATCACTGGACTCCAGAAAGAATGTGAATGTAGAGCAGATAAGGCCATTTACAGAAAAGACCAAGCAGATTTCGAGTCCTGTGGATGTCCCACTTGTTCTGAACCCTACACATGACGCAGATGAACCTGCAGGTACTCCAGTGGAAGAAGATCCAGAATTTATTCACTTGACTTTCACAGTCTGCCTAGATCAGCTCCAGGTGAGTCAAATCAGGACATGTCTTGGCAAGAAGGATAAACCAGCACTTGTGGGGTTTGAGGAAAATTTCCCCAGTCTGTGTTCAGAAGCACCAATAAGTGATGTCTCAAAGCTTGATTCGGTTGAGGAAAGGGAGTCTGTCCTCACAGAGTATCTGCTGCAGGAAAACCAGTCTCCAATGGAGAAATTTGAATATGTCCCTCCCTCAACTCAGGAAGAGAAGCCTTTCTGTAATGAGGTGGTAGATCCCTTTGACTAGCCTGACCTAGCATTTCTGCTTATAGGCAACTTATAGGAAGATCTAGTGTTATAGGTTCCTTCTCCCCTCCCTGGGAAAATATCTATTTTACTTTTTGTCATGATTGATGTAAAATGTTTATTTTATTTACTCTTCTAACTCTATTAAAATGTCAATATTTATGTTGTACAATTCTTGAATCCTATATACTGTGGATTTTTTCTTCCTATTATCTGATGACCCAGGCACATGGGTCCTGAGTGGGTTGAAATACCTGTAGCTGTACAAGAGAATCTACTGAATATAGAGGCAACTATTAAATGCATAGGCAGTGGCAAAAGTCCAGGCCATGCCTCTAGCTCTAGGACATAGCAGACATAGCAGACCAGACATCCTAGAGAGGTGTTCCTCCTTGATCCTCAAGCTCATAATCTGTCAATTGGGACAAATTCCAGAGTAAATGTAGTGGTACATGGGACTCTCTTCCAACAGTGAATTCAAGTATCATTACACATCCATTGTGCTTCATGCAAACATCTAAGAAAATTTCACCCTAAATAACATCAAAAACCTAGTTTGGGGAGAAAATATTTAACAAGATACATAGGATCCCACAATTCAATGAAAATGAATACACATCAAGAAACCTGTGGGACACAGCAAAAGCATTCCTGAGGGGGCAAATTTATTGCCCTCAGTGTCCACATCAAGAAAATAGAGATGGACTAAGTAAATAATCCCATGTTGTAAACTACTAGAAAAACATGAAAAAAGTGGAACCTAAAGTTACTAGACGGAACCAGATTACCAAATTAAGAGCTGAAATTAATGAGCTAGAGATTAAGAAAATTATAAATAAAATTAATAAAACAAAAAGCTGTTTTTTTAAAAAAAATACATAAAATTGATGGACCTTTGGCAAGATTACTTAAGAGAGGAAACCCAAATTAACAAGATCAGGGATGCCACGGGAAAAATCACAACAAATACCCAAGACATCCAAGCAATTCTACAGAACTATATCCAGAATCCATACTCTCTAAAGAAAGAAAACCTATCAGAAATGGAAGCATTTTTAGAGAAATACAAGTTACCCAATCTGAGCAAAGAACGAATCAATTAAAAAAGCCAATATCTTACAATGAGATAAAGGAAGCAATCAGAAGTTTTCCAACAAGGAAAAGCCCAGGACAAGATGCATTCACTACGGAATTATGTAAGACTTTTAATGAGGAACTAACACCATACTCCTCAGCCTCTTCTATGAAATAGAAAAAGAGGGAGCTATCCAAAACTCATTCTACGATGCCAATATCACACTCATCCCCAACCCAAGCAAAGACCCAACAACAGCAACAACAAAAAACTACAGACCAATCTTCTTGATGAACACAGACAAAGATCATTAACAAAATTCTATCCAACAGAATCCAGAAACATATAAAAAAAACATACATCATGACCAAGTAGGCTTCATCTCAGAGATGCATGGATGGTTTAACCTACATAATTTAATAAATGTAATCCATCATATCAACAGACCCAAGGTCAAGAGCCACATGATTATCTCCATTGATGCAGAAAAAAAGCTTTTGATATGAGACAATATTCATGTTAAAAGCTCTGGGAAAAATAGGAATAGAAGGAACATTCCTTAAAACAATAAATGCCATATACGACAGACCAACAGCCAATATTATACTTAATGGGGAAAACAACCAATTCTCCTAAAATCAGGAACAAGGCAAGGATTCCCACTTTCTCCACTCTTCTTCAATATACTTCTGGAAACCTTAGCCAGAGCAATAAGGCAAGAAAAAGACATTAAAGGGATCCGCATAGGGAAGGAAGAAGTTAAATTATCTCTTTGGGCAGATGACAGGATACTATACCTCCATGATCCCAAAAACTTCACCCTCAAGCTCTTGGAACTTATAAACTAATTCAGCAAAGTAGCAGGATACAAAATCAACCCACAAAAATCAGTTGCCTTCCTGTACACAAAGGGAAATCAAGGAAACGGCCTCATTCACAATACCCCCCCCCAAATAAAATATTTAGGAATTAGCCTAACCAAAGATGCAAAAGAACTGTTTAATGAAAACTATAAAAACTTAAAGAAAGAAATTATAGAGGACACCAGAAAGTGGAAAGACCTTCCCTGTTCTTGGATAGGCAGACAATGTAGTGAAAATGCCAAAATTAATATACAAATTTAATGCAATTCCTATTAAAATCCCAATGATGTACATTGCTGAAATACAGAAAGAAAACAGTCCAAAAATTCATATGGACATCAAAAGAACTAGAATAGCCAAAATAATTCTAGGCAAAAAAGAAAACATGGGAGGGATCTCGATGCCTGACTTCAAACTCTATTATAGAGCCATAATGACAAAGACAGCATGGTACTGGCACAAAAACAGACCCCTGAGGGGCTGGGAAGGTGGCTCAGTGGTAGAGCACTTGCCTTGCATGCCTGAGACCCTGAGTTCGATTCCTCAGCACCACATAAGCAAAAAGAAAAAAGCCGGAAGTGGCGCTATGGCTCAAGTGGTAGAGCACTAGCCTTGAGCTGAAGAGCTGAGGGACAGCACCCAGGCCCAGAGTTCAGGCCCCATGACCAGACCCCCCCAAAAAAGAAACAGACCCCCAAAGACCAAGGGAATAGAATAGAAGATCCAGAAATAAAACTACATGCCTATAATCAGCTGATAATTGACAAAGGAGCCAAACACATACAGTGGAAGAAGCACAGCCTCTTCAACTACTGGTGCTGGGAAAACTGGGCGGCCACATGCAGAAAACTAAAAGTGGACTCCAGCCTGTCACCATGCACTAACCACTCTTAGGCATCTATCCTGAACAACAGGAACCAGGATACAAGGACATATGCACCTACATGTTTATTGCAGCACTGTTCACAATAGCCAGGATATGGAAAAAACCCAGATGCTCTCACTACAGATGAATGGATCAAAAATTGTATTTATATCCAATGGAATATTATGCTGACATTAGAAAGAATAAAATAATGGCATTCACAGGGAAATGGATAGAACTAGAAGAAATCATGTTGAGTGAGGTAAGCCAAGAGGAAAGAGACAAATGGCACATGGTCTCCCTGATAAGTGGATGTTAAATCCAGAACATAAGGTGATACAACACAGTAAACAAGACTCGAGAAACAAAAGACCCCCACTCATCTAGTCCAATGATTACTAAATGACCCCATGCCGCTGACCACATATGGTATATATGTGCACATCGGAGGGAAACTAGGAGGAGGACACAGAACTAGAGGGAAACGGGAAAACATACAACAGTGGGACCCATCGGCTGCACCGGACATTGATCAAAACAAACCAAGCAACTTAAAGGCAGCGATGGGAGGGAGGAAATGAGTGGGAAAGAGAAAACAGCTGACACTATGCAATATCACTCAATATGGAAGAAATAACTGTATAGTCAAAGCCCATAGAAATCATACACTTCATGGACCATGATAGGCAATTTGTCCCATGAGTGTTAGAATGTGTTTGTGACTTTAACTAAGCATCATTATCCCAAAATACTTTGAAATTTATGAAATTATGTAATCAATCACAATAAAAAATTTGGAAAAAAGATACATAAGAAATATGAACACTGACATAAAATACATCATAAATAGGAGAAAGAAGACTTGTGTAAATGGAAAATGACTTGCCAGGTGTCATGGACCATCTCACTAATTGTAGCTTCTAAAGTGGCATATTCTAAAGATGGAGGTTCAAAGCAGCACCTGCAGACAAATCTTAAAGACCCTCATTCAATGAATCAGTAAAAGTCAGGAACTAGAGGTGTAGCTAAAGTTCTATGTACAAGCGTTGAACAAAAAATAAGCAAGAGAGCAAGGTCCTGAGTTCAAATTCCAAGGTGGCATGAAAGATAAATATATCAGAGAAACAAAATTTGGGCAATGGCAATTTTAAACTAAAGAAAAACAGGAAAAAGGAAAAGTACATGTTAATACTGTCCTTGAACAGTTTTTTCTCATGTCCATAGCTCCAATTTTGGATATTTGTTGTTGTTGTTTTGGAAATAATTTTTGGAAAGGTTTTTCTTCCTCAGGTGGGTTTTGAATTACCGTCCTCAGATCTCTTCTTTCTGTGTAGCGAAGATCACAGATGTGAGTCATCCTCCCCTACTTAACTTCCTCTTGTTTTTGCAGTATCCAATTAGTTTGTTTAGGATTTCTTATAGTCCCTTACACATTTTAGAATGAATTTTGCAATTAATTTAAACCCAGGTCACAATCTTGTAAGGGGTATTTTGAATGCAAAGGCAATTTGAAAAGTACTGCTCTTTTAGAAATATTTTATTTTTTTGGGTCCGGTTGTGGGGCCTGAACTCTGGGCCTGGGCGCTGTCCCTCAGCAATTCAGCTCAAGGCTAGCGCTCTACCACTTGAGCCATAGCGCCACTTCTGGCTTTTTTCTTTTTGCTTATGTGGTGCTGAGGAATTGAACCCAGGGCCTCAGGCATGCAATGCAAGTGCTCTACCACTGAGCCAACTTCCCAGCCCTCTTTTAGAAATATTAAGTCCTAGCTGGGCACTGGTGACTCACATTTGTTATCCTAGCTTCTAGGAGGCTGAGATCTGAGGATCACAATTCAAAGCCAGCCTGAGCAAGAAAGTCTGTGATATTCTTATTCTAATTAACCACCCCCAAAACCAGATGTGTAGCTGTTGCTTAAAGAAGTAGAGTGCTAGTCTTGAGCAAAAAAGTTCTGGGACGTTGCCCAGGCCATGACTAAAGCTCCACAACTGATAAAAAGTAAAATAAAGTACAATATTGAGTCCTTTAGTCATAGGACAGGGTTATTTTTTCCATTTCAGTGGATCTACTTGAATTTAAAGGCCTTTTTCCATTTCCAAATCACTCATCTTTTTATTGTTGATGTTCTGTGGTGGTCTTGGTGCTTGAATTCAGGATAGGAGCTATCCTTGAGCTTCATTTAGCATGAAGCTAGTACTGTACCACTTGAAATACAGGTCACTTCCAGGTTTTTTGGTGATTAATTGGATCTAGGATGTGGTGCAGGAGGAAGGGGAGTAGAAGGAATGGATTGGGGGTGTCCCTCCTTACCCTGGTGCTTTAGTCATATGAGATGGACAGTTTTCTGAAAATGGGCAGGTCTCCTGAATTGTCCAAGATGGGGGAATCTGACCTAGCATGGCTCCTGCTGTACTGCACAGGTAGCCTTGACCCAAGAGAGAATTCTGAGGGGTGGCATGAGAATCAAACATGTGAGAGAACTCAGACATGGATCAGAATAGGAAGGTGATGGGGTAGACATGAAAGGCAGCCCCATGAAAGAGGTAAAGAACAAATACCTGACTCTAGAAGGTGAAGGGGTTATTGGTGCCATCAGGAAGGTTGGGTGAGCCCAGGAGGTCATCGGCAATCAGGATGGGTGTTGGGATGATCGACGTGGGGCTATCTAGCAGCCTTGTGGTGGCAGCAGTCTCATTGGCACTGGAAAATCCAGCAAAGCTAAAGCTATGCTGGAGATAGGGAAGGTCTGCAGAAAGGTCCTGGCCAGGGCTCTGTGTTCCTTGGCTTTGTGGATGAAGTGGCAGCAGGGCACATAGAGGCAAAGGTTGGTGACATGGAAGGTACTAGATCTTGCACTTGGGATGGCAGGCTAGGCTGTGGAGCTTGTGGATGCTGTGCATGAAGTGACACTTGTCTCTATATTTATAGGTGTTTTCTTCAAATTGGAGGAACAGCTAGTTCTTATAGAGACTGGAGTTGACCTGCCTCTTTTGGTCTGCTTCTGATTGGGCAGCAGCTGCTCAGCACCTGTGAGAAAGAGCAGTCTCTGAAGCTGCTGTCCCTAGAGTACAAGACTGGGACTGGCTCACCCTTCAGGTTGCTGATGACCTAGCTCTGGTGGAACTTGGTGCTGGGCAGGGTGTTGGCCAAGTGCCTCCAAGGGAAACACCTCAGCAGCAGGAGAGACCACTGCCTTCCTGTCCAGCAAGCAGCCCCTTCTCTGGGAGCTCTGTCATTGAGCATCTTGGCAACCAAAAGCTTCTCTCAAGTTGAAAATGGTGGCAGATATGAGTGGGGTAGTCATTGTGGACACTGACAGAGGACAAAGGTGCAGATTTGGTGTCATGAAGGTCCTGATGTGGGGAAGGTGCTTACTCTGCCACTTAGGTCAGGAGTTCCACATGTCTAATCCCAGGGCCCCTCACCTTTCTCACTCTGCCCTCATAGAACTTTAAGTGGATTTTTTTGTTTTCTTTTTAGATTATAAAATGTCAGTGCATCAAATACAAGGGATTGCTGCATATTAATTGGGTTGCATGTAGTCAGGTTTTTTGTTTGTTTTTCGTAAGTCGTGGGGCTTGAACTCTGGACTTGGGCACTATCCCTGTGCTCTTCAGCTCAAGGCGAACATTCTACTGCTTGAGCCACAGCACCACTTCCGGTATTCTAGTGGTTAATTTGAGATAAGAGTCTCACTGACTTTTCTGCTGGGCTGGCTTTGAACTGTGATCCTTAGATCTCAGCCTCCTGAGTAGCTAGAATTACAGGCGTGAGCCACTAGCACCCGGCAAGTAGTCAGTTTTTCATCAGAACAAATACCTGAGAAAAGTATCTTCTGAAGTGAGATTATGTGTGTGGAAGATAGGAAGAAAAATGAGAAAAACTGGAAATGTTGGCAGAGGCTGTAATTTGGGCTTTTGGGGAACAGTGCAAGGATATTATACATTCAGTGGCACTTTGAAGCAAGGTAGTAAGACCCTCTCAAAAATATTAAATAAAAAAGGGATAGAAGCACAGTTCAAATGTTAGAGCATTGCCTAGTGTGTGTCTGGCCTGGAGTTCACTCCCTAACCCCAGAGATTTGACTTGGAAGGGGCTAATCTGAGTGTTACATGTAATCAATAGCAGGTTCTCTAGCACTGATCTTTTGATTAAATTGAATTAATGTGTGTGTGTGTGTGTGTGTGTGTGTGTGTGTGTGTGTGTGTGTGTGTGTGTGTGTGTGTGTGTGTGTGTGTAGAGAGCTGCGAGAGGCCGCACCTGGAAGATGGTGCCGGTTTCTGCCCTCCGCCTTCCCGATGGTGAGTGCTCTCGTGGTAAACAACTCCTGATATGGCTAAGGCAAAGAATCTGGCTTGCTTCCG
This sequence comes from Dipodomys merriami, assembly GCF_024711535.1. Taxonomy (NCBI): domain Eukaryota; kingdom Metazoa; phylum Chordata; class Mammalia; order Rodentia; family Heteromyidae; genus Dipodomys; species Dipodomys merriami. The sequence continues at coordinate 187,057 of NW_027206394.1, forward strand.
TGCACCTGAACCTATTGGTGGTTCCCACGTGGCGTATCAGGGTTGGCTACCCAGCGGGTACTTAAGGCTGTGGGGAATTCTCCCCGGGGTTGGGATCACAAGATTAAAAAAAAAAGGTCCTGAATAAACGGCAGAGAGAAGAGTCCAGTGTCGCGTCTCCTTGCTGGTCGAGGCGGTAGCGACATGTGTGTGTGTGTGTGTGTGTGTAGGTGGTATGGTGTAAGAGATAGCAACTGAGTTTCAATCTTCTCAAGGTGAATATCTAGTTTTCCCAGCACCATTTTCAGATCCAATTTTTTCTCTGGTAAAAATGAAACAGTACTGATTCAGTTCACTCTAGAAAGATAGAAGTTAGACAGGGACACAAAAGAAATAGTTTGGTCCAGTATTCTGTTTAAATACAGGGCTCAAGCTTTTTGTTTTAGCTTTTAGTTTTGTGGCGGGCACTCTGCCACTTGAGCAACACTTTCACTCCCAGCTTTTTCCTGGTGAATTGATGAGAAGTGTCTCTTGAGTAAGTAGTATTATAGGCCTGAGCTTCTGGTACTGAGCTACAAAAGAAAACAAATTTAAATTTTCTAATAGGTTTATTTTTACAGCATAGTTATGGTATAATACAGGTATATCCATATGTCGCTACCGCCTCGACCAGCAAGGAGACTCGACACTGGACTCTTCTCTCTGCCGTTTATTCAGGACCTTTTTTTTTAATCTTGTGACCCCAACCCCGGGGAGAATTCCCCACAGCCTTAAGTACCCGCTGGGTAGCCAACCCTGATACGCCACGTGGGAACCGCCAATAGGTTCAGGTGCGCGGAAGCAAGCCAGATTCTTTGCCTTAGCCATATCAGGAGTTGTTTACCACGAGAGCACTTGCCATCGGGAAGGCGGAGGGCGGAAGCCGGCGCCATCTTCCAGGTGCGGCCTCTCGCAGCTCTCTACAGTTCCCCCTTTTTTGTTTAAAGAACACAGATGAGAACAGAGGTCTGATCCCTGTTGTGCAATGCAAGGACTGCATACAAGCCTTCTCCCAGAGGGTACCTTCTCTAGGGATGACTCAGCCTGTCCATTGATTCGTTTTTCACAAGGACGGGAAAAGGCGAATCGAACCCGTGTGCAATCAAACATGCTCTCCTCGAGGGCAAAACTCATGCCTCTCGACTGCAGTACTTTGGCTTTGCAATCTGTGTTCATTGTTTTAGGGTGGCAAGCCACGCTTAGGGGGACTGACCTGCTCCAATGACTGTAAAGGCTTGGATAATCATGGCTGCACTGCGATGCTGAGAACCTCTAATTTGGCAAATGCACCACAGACATACCAAGGAGGCTAACACCAGAAGGCCTATCAGGGCTCCCAAACCCGCCCCCTCCTTGAGATGATTCATAGCAGCGGAGATACATGAAGATAACCCCTCCGCCAATCCAGCATCCACTCAGGTCGAGTTCACCATGACGATGGCAACCGTGAGCTGTTCCATCAGGCTGTCGAACTCCCCAGTTCAATTACCTAAAAGATAACTAGACAACTGTTTAGACAAATTTGCAGCATTTTTTAAATAGGTTTTTTCCTGGGCCTGAACTCTGGGTCTGGGTGCTGTCCCTCAGCTCTTCAGCTCAAGGCCAGCACTCTACCACTTGAGTCACAGCGTCACGTCCGGCTTTTTTCATTGTGCTTATATGGTGCTGAGGAATCGAACCCAGGGCCTCAGGCATGCAAGGCAAGTGCTCTACCACTGAGCCACCTTCCCAGCCCTTCTCCTTAAGATGATTAGGTCAATAGCATTAGGAGCATCCTCAGGCACAGACACCCAACGAGGCATTCGGGTAACTAAAGCATATTTAAACTTTGAGGCATTCCAGCATTGGGTTAATGTACAAGGTAAGTTCTTCCATACTCACAATGAACAAAAATGGGGGATACACGCACAGAGGTAGGCCTGTGAGTAATAGAAGATTTAGGTTTAACACTTTGGCCGCCGCAACCCGTAGCAGTTGCCACAACACCAGTCACGGTACCAGAACCCGAAGAGGCTGTAATCAAGGAAACAGTTATGCATCATGTCGTATGGGCATCGGTCTCGGGAACACAGACAGGGTTCCCCATCTTGGTACTGGTCTTCCCAGTTGCACCATCGCAAGGATGAGCAGGAGGACCATCACCCCCCGCATCTCGTGCCTCTTCACACTGGGCTTTTCTAGTGAGGCGTTCAGGCACCCACACCGGATCTTGTTGGTCCTGAGGAAAAACACAAACAGAGCCTCGTGCCCATGTCAGTACGGGATCGGGCCCACGCCAGAGCCCTGTCAAGACATCCTTCCATTTTACCATCCCTTTTGCTGGGCCATAAGGTTCATTATGTCTATCTGCTGCGGATTGACTCTGAGCATCCAAATTTAAAAAATTAATAGTAAATAAAGCAAGAGAAAGTCTTTCCTTTGGGGTACGGCCATGGCCAATTCCCCCCTTTTGTTATTGTAGGCACTCTTTTATCTTGCGGTGAGCACGTTCCACAATGCCTTGGCCTTGGGGATTGTAAGGCAAACCATGTATAAGTTGCACCTCCATTTGATGACAAAAGGAGGCAAACTGTTGTCCTGTGTACGCAGGTCCATTGTCAGTCTTAAGTTGATAAGGTTTTCCCCAGGCTGCCCAGGCCTCCAAACAATGGGCAATAACATTGCGTGCCTTTTCTCCAGCCGAGGACGTGGCATGTATAACACCTGAACAGGTGTCCACAGACACATGTACATATTTTTGGTGTCCAAACTCAGAGATGTGAGTCACATCCATCTGCCAAACTTTTAGCGGGAGCAAACCCCGGGGATTAACCCCAACACTAGGCGGATGCTGATAAATTACACATCGAGGACAGTCTAATATCACCTGTCTCGCATCGGCTCGAGAAATTTGAAATTTTTGTTGTAGTGCTTTTGCATTAACATGAAATGTTTTATGAAAGGTTTTGGCTCTGTCTAAGGCAGAGCTAATAAATACCCATTCTTGTCTGGTCCATTGATCCACTACATCATTTCCTTTGCCCAGGGGTCCTGGCAGGCCCGTATGAGCCCGAATATGCAAGGGATAAAAGCATGATTTTCTCTGCCAAATCAACTGTTGTAATTGTTGAAACAATGGACCAACCGGACTGGAACTCTTAATAGGTCCGGCAACCTCTAAAACCTTGAGAGCATTAATAACATAAGCAGAATCAGATATTAAATTAAAAGAAAACGGGCATGCTTCAAAAACTTTTATAACAATTTTTAACTCTACCATCTGAGGAGCACCGGGCTGAAACTGGTGTTGTACTGGTCGCTGTGCCTCAACCATGTATACACCACATCCCGTTTTTGAGCCATCAGTAAATACATTAGGGGCACTTACAATAGGTTGAGAAGTCGTTACCTTAGGAAAGATAATTGGGTGTTCCTTGAAAAACCCCAAAAGGGGATGTTTTGGAAAGTGGTTGTCTATTTGTCCAGTAAAGCTACATTGTAAAATAGCCCAAACATCTATAGTAGCACACAAAGTTTGAACTTGATGGCTGGTGTAAGGAACTATAATGATAGACGGGGCAATTCCAAAATACTGTAAGCATTGTTGAATTCCAGAGAGTGCAACACCAGCCACAGCAGTAGGGTAATATTCAATAGACTTGGCTGGTGATATTTTCGGGTGAATCCAAAACAACGGGCCTTCTTGCCACAACAACCCAGTAGGTTGAGACAAGGTAGGGAGTATACACAGGGTAATACTCTTGTCTTCCTGTATTCTCTGTAAGCAGGCATTTTGTAATCTCTTCTTCTATCTTATGTAAAGTCTCTCTTGCCTCTTTGGTTAACTGTCTAGGAGAATCCAAAGCAGAGTCTCCTTGTAATATAACATAAAGGGGTCTCAACTCATAATTTGGTAGCTTTAAATAGCTTCTAACCCAATTAATATCTCCTAACAATTTTTGAAAATCATTTAAGGTTTTTAGATTATCTTTTCTCAACTCTACCTTTTGTGGAGTAACGCAATTTTTACATATTTTCGCTCCTAAGTAATCTATAACCTGGTCCTGCTGTACCTTTTCAGGAGCTATAAACAGTCCTCTGTGCTTTAGCATCTCAATCAAATCCACATACGCCTTTTCCAGCATATGTTTACTCTTTGCTGTTAGTAAAATATCATCCATATAATGAATGCATCTTAATTTGGGATATTTTTGTCTAAGAGGGGCAAGAGTTTCATCCACATAAAGTTGGCACATAGTAGGACTATTGGCCATCCCCTGAGGCAAAACTACCCACTCATATCTTTTATCTGGCTCCTCATGATTGCAGGAGGGAATAGTAAAAGCAAACCTCACACTGTCTTGATCATGCAGGGGAATGGAAAAAAAACAATCCTTTATATCAATCACAATAATGGGCCAAAAGGCCGGCAGGGAAGAAAGCAAAGGTAGGCCTCGTTGTACGGGGCCCATAATTTGCATCTGGTTATTGATGGCTCGTAAATCGTGTAACAAACGCCATTTTCCAGACTTCTTTTTAATAACAAAAATGGGTGTATTCCACGGGGATACTGATGGTTTAATGTGTCCTTGGGTTAACTGTTCCTGTACTAATGTCCTGGCGGCAGTTAATTTTTCAGAGGAAAGTGGCCACTGAGGCACCCACACCAGCTCCTCTGTTTTCCAGGATATGGGGATCCCTCCCCCAGTGGCCCCTAGGAAAAACCCAAGCCCTGCCTGTGGTTTCTCTGGTACACTTTAATAGGCTCCTTGTTCCCTCGTAGAAATTTACCTAGTCCAAAACTGGGGTGATAACCCATACGCACCATCATGTCCTGTGATGCAGGGGAATAGTCATTACTTAATTTAAATCCCATTTCTTTCATAAGGTCTCTGCCCCATAAGGAAACCGGGAGCTGTAACACATAAGGCTGTATTATACCAGAATGTCCTTCTTCATCACTTCAGTGCAGCTGTCTCGCACTCATGTCAGGGGCCTTAGCATATCCCAGACCTTGTAAGGTTTGGGAGGACGCTTGTACAGGCCATCCTGATGGCCAATCTTTTCTGGCAATAATGCTCCTGTCTGCCCCAGTATCCAAAAGGCCCAAAATTTTCTTATTATCAACATTGAGTTCAAGAACTGGTCTTTGGTCCAAATCAAGAGACAGGAATGTTAAGTCTGTTCCCGTGGATCCAAAACCCCCTTTTCCTCTTAGCTTGGGCTGAGCCGCAAAATGGTCATGTAAACTGGGTAAAATCAAAAGCTGAGCAATTCTATCTCCTGGGGAGATGGCTAAAATTCCTTTAGGAGATTCAACCATAATCTTTACAATTCCAGTATAGTCTGGGTCAATCACACCAGGATGCACCTTAAGGCCCCGCAGAATTGTGGATGACCTCCCTATCAACAATCCCACCGTGCCAGGCTCAAGGGGTCCTTGGAAGTCTGTGTCAACTAACTGGACCCCCATTCGGGGAGTTAATACGAGTCTGGTGGTAGCACAGAGGTCCAGTCCTGCTGAGCCTGCAGTGGCTCTCCGTGGTCCTTGGGGTGCCGGAGGGTCGGCCACTGTTCTGGGTTCCTGTCCTGGTTCTCGACTGCCCCATATATTTGCGGGCCCTGAGGGCGGGGGCCCTGCTGCCCGTTTTTTGAATGGGCCTGCATTAAGGTTCGACCGTTGATGTCTTTCACAGATCGGCATTCAACTGCCCAGTGCTTCCCCCTTTTACATCTAGGGCACAGCCCAAGCCGCTTAGGCTGTTGTCCCTTTCCTGTTTCTATCACACTTCCTCTTTCAGGGCAATTACGCTTTATGTGTCCCATCTTGCCGCATCTAAAGCATGCACCTGAGCCTCCTCCTTTCTTCTGGGTTAATTGCACCACAGCAGCAGCTAATCCAGCATTAGTTAGTGGTCCGCCCAGCTCTCTGCATACTTTCATCCATGCTTCTAGTCCCCTATTCTTATATGGGGTTATGGCGGCTCTGCATTCCTTAGTACACTGTTCGTAAACAAGCTGTTTAATTAATGGCATGGCTGCGTCTGGGTCACCAAAAATTCTGCCAGCGGCCTCGACCATACGAGCAACAAAGTCCGAAAACGGCTCCATAGAGCCCTGCAGGATTTTGGTGAGATTGCCACTCACCTCGCCTTTATTTGGTAAGGCCTTCCATGCCTTTATGCCAATTTTATTGATTTGTTCATAAACTTGGACCGGGTAGCCTATCTGCTGATTGGCGAATCTCCCCTGTCCAAGCAGCATATCTCTGTCCCAAGCTGGGTTTCCCCCAGCCTGATTGGCCGCAGCCTCTTCACTAGCAAATTCAATCAAAAAAGCCTTCCAATCTAAATACTGACCTGGGCTCAAACAAGCTCGTGCGAGCCCACTCCAATCACCGGGTGTCATGCAGTGTCTGTTTAGGGCCTCCACCTGGGCTACAGTAAAGGAGGCCGTGATTCCGTATGTCCGCACAGACTCAGCTAAAGATTTTATCACCTTAAAATCTAAGGGTTCATGATACCGCTGTCCCTGTGGATCCTGAAATATTGGACAGGCTAGATGTAACTCGGTTCTGACCGCTTTCCACACGCCTGGGCTGAAAGAACAGCCGGGGCTGCCACTTCCAGGGTCCTCCGCATAGAGCGGAGGGGCCGAAGGTGTGGGGCGGTGCACGGAGGGCGTGCATTCGTCTTTATCTGGGTCCTCTCTCTCCTTCCCTTTCCTCCTCTTTCTTATCTTTGTTTTTTCTATTTGTTCTATGAGTGATTGTAGTTCCTCTGAGTCTGTAGACTCAGAGGTCTCTAGTTCGGCAAAATCAGGGCATGACCCCCCCCTGCTCTCCTCCTTTTCGCTGTCTGCCCTTTCTGATCTTTCTTCCTGCAGCATTTCTAAGGCGGCCTGACCATTCTCTACCGCCTCACTGCAACGCTGGTCCTCGAGACAGCCTCTTATCAGTTTCCATATTGGTCTCACTCCGCTCTTAAGCGTTCCTTGTTCAGAGGCAAAATCTAGGTCCCTCCCTAGTTTCTCCCAAGAGGCCACCGTGAGGCTTCCAGAGACAGCGAACCATGGGGCAACGGTGTCACATTCATTCAAAAATCTCTCTAAAGTACTCTTTTTTATTTTTAACTTTTTTGAGTGCAGTAGCTCATTGAGAGCCAAAAAAATTGGGTGCGAAAAAGAAGCGCCCATGTTTTAAACATTTAAAGCTGGTAAACAAACTTTTACTTTCACTTTTGGCTACTCTATTGACTAGCCCCGGGTTCTCACTCTCTCTTTATCTACCGAGAAGAGCAAAAATCCCTCCCGCTCTTGTGGCGGATTCCCCTTTTACCTGGGAACTTACTCCCCACTCTTGTGGCGGATTCCCCTTTTACCTGGGGACTTACCCCCGCTTTTGTCGCGGATTCCCCTTTTACCTGGGGACTTACCGGTGCACCACCCTGACCGCAGAGAGTTCTGAGTCCTCGTTGGGGTTATGGCTGAGTCCCCGTACGGGCCGCCACGTGTCGCTACCGCCTCGACCAGCAAGGAGACGCGACACTGGACTCTTCTCTCTGCCGTTTATTCAGGACCTTTTTTTTTAATCTTGTGACCCCAACCCCGGGGAGAATTCCCCACAGCCTTAAGTACCCGCTGGGTAGCCAACCCTGATACGCCACGTGGGAACCGCCAATAGGTTCAGGTGCGCGGAAGCAAGCCAGATTCTTTGCCTTAGCCATATCAGGAGTTGTTTACCACGAGAGCACTTGCCATCGGGAAGGCGGAGGGCGGAAGCCAGCGCCATCTTCCAGGTGCGGCCTCTCGCAGCTCTCTACATCCATATATCCCATACATATTGTGGATTGTTTTCTTTTGCTTTTGTTTTGTTCCAAGGGCTTGAACTTAGGGTCTAGGTGTTATCCCTGAGCTTTTTTGGTCAAGACTGTTGCTCTACCACACTTTGTTCCACACTTTGGATCCACACTTTGATCCACACTTTGAATCCACACTTTGTGTTCACACATGGATCAAAGAGAAGGGTTACAAAAATATTTTCTTTTCTTTCTTGCATCTTCTTGAAGGTGTTGGAGAAGAGAAGACCTTTGACAAATGGGGCTATTGGGTATTTGACTTATTGTGAGATGTCTGCTTATCAAATTAAGACATTGTTCAAAGAGCACATTTGAACCAGTCTGTGTTTACATATACAGCATCCAGAAATAATGAAAAACAAAACCAATCAAAAAAGAGAATAATCACTCATTTTCCTGAGTATGAAAACCCAGAAAAATGTTTCTATGCCCTATGAACTTTGACCCCACATGCTATAGCAGGATTATTTTGGTATAGATTTTCTGGCCCCCTTCATCACACATAGCATGAGGAGTGCAGGAGGAGCAGCTTAGCAGGAAAGCAGCTAGGCAGTGTTGAGATGCAATGCAGGCCCCTTATGGACCCTCTTGATCTAGGTTCTGAAGAGCATGCTTCAAGGTAGGAGCAGTGGGAGTCAACCCCAGAATGGTCAAGCTGAAATCCTGAAAGCCTGTGAACAGCTTTCTATGCCCTGGATTGAGTGAGTTTGCTGATTCTTACATTCATATTCTTCACCCAATAAACAAACATGGCACCTCAAAGCAGAGTCCTGGGCCTGCCCTAGTCCTTGTGAGTGAAAGGTGCTGGAAGCATAGGAAGCACAGTGATCTAGCAGGCAAATCTGGAAGCCTGAAAGGCCATGGAACGCCAGCCCTGATTACTCAGAACCAACAGATATCCCTTGCATTGGCCCTGAATTCCAGGAGACTTGGCAGTTACCTCTCAATTCTGTGACAAGTAAGCTAAAGGCAATTCTGTCTGATGAATGGTGACAAGATGCCTAGAATTACCAACTCAGGCCCTAGGAAAGGCTGGAGTTCCAACTCCAATCTCCACTAATCATAAACGAAGGCCAACCAGCTGTATCAATAAAGCCATGTGTCTCCTTGGATAGTAGTTGAAGCTGGCAACAAGTGTCTCACACCTATAATTCTAGATACTCAGAAGGCTCAGATCTAGGGTTTGCAGAAAAATCTGGGCAGAAAAGTTCTGAGACTCATATTTCCAGTTAACTAACAAAAAAATCTCAGTGAAACTTTGGCCTAAGAAGTATAGCGCCAAGTGCTATACTTGAGTGAAAAAGCTGAGTGAGAGTGTGAGACTCTGAGTTTAAATCCCAATACTGCTGTTCACACAAGGTGTGTACTTACACACACATGCACATATCTCTGTGCATCACCTCCTTCTGGGATGCAATAATAGATGCTGAGAGTTAGCTCTAGTATCAATATTAACTCATTTCCAGTTTGATGACTGTATTCTACACACAGCAGTAGTGTGAAAGCTTCTCAGAAAATGAGTCCCACCACGCTTACAGTGACTGAGGATGGGCATAGGTGCATCCCTTCTGCTAGCTTTTGAGGGACCTCACTGTGCATCTGTGGACATTGTCTGTTCAGAAAAAAATCCTCTTCCCACAGTCACCAACAGCCACCAGAATGTGGGGAGAACTGGTCTGAGTAATGATCATAGGATCTTTATTTCATCTTTGTTAGATGTTTTTGCCTCATGTGGAGTCAGGATGTATGGCAAAGATGATTTTAATAGTTTGATGCACAAAGAGATCATTGAACAATTACTGATATTTACCATGTAAGCACAGGGTACCAACAACAACAGTGATTGCATATTCTATTGATGATTCTTTGTTTTTGTTGTTGTTGTTCATGGGAATTGAACTTGAGGCCTGGGTACTATCCCTTGAGATTTTTTCACTGAAGGCTGGAGTTCAATCACTTGAGCCACATTTGGCATTTTTGTGGTTATTTGGAGATAATAGTCACTTGGAAGCCTGGAGCTGGAGGTTTACCCCTGTAACCCTAATTACTTAGAAGTCTGAGATCTGAGTGTCAAGATTCAAACCACCTGGGCCAGAAAGTCCATGAGAGTCTTACGTCAAGTTACCATCCCTCAAAAGTCAACTGGGATCATCATGTCTCAGCTTCCTGACTATCTTGGATTGCAAGTGTGAGCCATCAGCAGTTTATTTGTAACAAATAAGCAAATAATAAAATAAATAATAATTGTAAAATAAATAATAAATACTATCTCTTTAAATAATTTTAAAGAGATTTTCATTTTATTTCATGTGGACAATGCATGTTGATCAGTGTTACCCTTTCCATTATTGTCCACCCTCCTTTTGTTTGAACACAGAGTCTCTGTATATTCCATGTGATCTTCTTGTTTCAGTTTCTTGAGTGTTGAGATTATAGGCATGCACCACAATGCTTAGCTTTGTAAGTCTTATTCTCAAACCAAAGCAGAATGCCAAGCAATATTTTCCTAGTTTCTGCTGCACTACATTACAAATATGCATTAATAATGTCAGACTTTTCTTTTTTTTTTTTGGGTCCGGTCATGGGGCCTGAACTCCAGGTCTGGGCACTGTCCCTTAGCTCTTCAGCTCAAGGCTAGCGCTCTACCACTTGAGCCACAGCGCCACTTCTGGCTTTTTTCTTTTTTTGCTTATGTGGTGCTGAGGAATCGAACCCAGGGCCTCATGCATGCAAGGCAAGCACTCTACCACTGAGCCACCTTCCCAGACCAAGAATGTCAGACTTTTCACACCCTGAAAATGTGGTCCACTGACATCACACTGCATACAATATGCATGGTACATGGGGAAGTTAGCCAAGTGGTCTAGGCTCACCTGACACTGAGTCCCATGTAAACCCAGGTGTATTCTGATGCTGCTGGGTGAAATATTCAGTAGATGTCTGTTAAATCTGGTTGATCTATGCAGTTGTTCAGATCTGCGGTTTCTCTATTGAGTTTTTGCCGAGTTGATCTATCTAGTGGAGAGAGTGGTGTGTTAAAGTCCCCAACAATTAATGTCTTTGGATCTATGTGGGATTTGAGTTAAAGTAGTGTTTCTTGGATAAATTTGTGTGCTCTGTTGTTTGGCGTATGGAGATTTAGAATTGTAATATCCTCCTGAAGGAGCAATCCCTTAATTAGTATGTAGCGACCTTCTTTATCTCTTCTCACTAATTTTAATTTGAAGTCTATTTTATCTGATATTAGGATTGCAACTCCTGCCTGTTTATGGGGGCCGTTTGCTTGGTAGATTTTGTTCCAGCCTTTCACATTGAAAATGTGTTTGTTTTTAAGGGCAAGATGTGACTTCTGAAGGCAGCAGATAGAAGGATCTTGCTTTTTAATCCAACTAGACAGTCTATGTCACTTAATTGGTGAGTTAAGTCCATTAATGTTGAGAGATAGGACTGAGAGGTATTTGGGAGTTCCTGCCATTTTATCCACCTCCTTGGGGGCTGCGGCAACTAGGTTCTTCCTATGGTTCTTGGATTTTCAGTTTGGGTGAGGTTTCTTGGCCTTTATTGTGGTCTTCTATGTATAGGACATGTTTAAAAATCTTTTATAGGGCTGGTTTGGTGGAGATGTATTGTTTCAGTTTTTCTTTGCTATGGAAGGTTTTTATTTGACCTGAGGTTATGAAGGAAAGTTTAGCTAGATGCAGTATTCTTGGTTGATAGTTGTTTGTCTTTAGGGCATGGCATACATCATTCCAGGCTCTTCTTGCTTTGATTGTCTCTGCTGATAAATCTGAGGTGATTCTAATTAGTTTCCCTTTATACGTGATTGATCTTTTCTCCTTGACAGCTTTAAGGATCTTTTCCTTGGTCTGAATTGATCCTGTGCAGATTACAACATGATGGTGGGATGTCCTGTTTTGGTCTGGTCTATTTGGAGTTCTAAAAGCTTCTTGTGTCTGAATAGGCCTATCTTTTTGCATGTTTGGGAAGTTCTCTGCTAAGGTCCTATTAAACAAATTTCCTAGACCATTAACTTCTGTCTCTAGGTGCTCCTCTACAACTATTATCCTCAGATCAGGCCTTCTGATGGTGTCTTCAAAATGTTGAATAGATCTACCATATTTCTTGGATTTGTCTTGGATGGTTGAATGTTTTTTCTCTATAATATCTAGGCTGTCTTCAATAACTGGGATTCGATCTTCTGCATGGTCTAACCTACTATCAAGACTTTCTACTTTGTTTTTCATTTCTTTTCCTTCTAATTGTTTGGCTTTGTTGGGGCTTTGTTTTAGATCTTGTATGAACTTCTTTTCTTCCTTAATTTGTGCTCAGTGTTTATTCTCAAGTCACTTAGTTGGTTGGTTATGGTTTCCCTGGACTCCCATTCCTGGAAGGTGATTTCTGAGGATTGCAGTTCAAAGCCAGTCCTGGCAGGAGCATCTGTGAGACTCTTATCTCCAATTAACCACCAGAAAACCTGAAAGTTGTGCTGTGGCTCAAGTGGTAAAGTGCACACCTTGAGCTAAAGAACTCAGGGATCGTGCCCATGCCTAGAGCTCAGGGATCATGCCCAGGCCCAGAGATCAAGCCACACGACCAACAAAAAGAAAAAAGAAGGAATGGGTTAAATGTTAAATAAATCTGAACTTATTTTAGGTTCTATGAATTCAGGAAATGTTACAATAATGGAAATACATTTTATTTCATAATACCAGGATTTGAGATCAAATGGGTATTATGATTCCTGTTATAGAACAAGATAGATTCAGAGTTAAGAGTGAAAAAATCTGTAGGGTTTAGGAAAACCTGCAATTTATTTCAAGAATTACAAGTCAATTTCAGTTAGGATGACACAAAATGAGGGATTTTCATAAATTATATAATTGGGATACCATTAGGGTCAAGCTTATGGTTAGGATTACAGCCATGATTAAGGTTAGAGTAAAGGAGAAAAAAATGAGGCTCAAATTGAAGGTAAATTTTAGAATAAGCCTGGTAAGAGTTAGAATGAATGTGAACTAGAGTATTGCTATATTAGAATCTACTTACAATCAGGCTTATGGTTATTCTCAATGTTCCAGTTAAGGTTAAGTTTAGGGTTAGAAAATGACTAAGGTATTGGGAAAAAATTGTAACCTATGTTTGGAAGGCTTACTTGAATCAAGTCAAGATGAGTGAAAATTAGTTTACTTGTGTTAGTATTGACATATAATTTATATTAAGATTAGGGTCAGTATTTTGTTCTGATTATGATTAGTGTTATGAATAAGAATATTTTTAGTATGAAATTGAGTTTTCACTAAAAAGTGGAAGCAAAAAATGTGAGATTGAATAGTAACTAGAGCATTATCATTATATTTATTTCTCAGTGATCATTCTTGTAATGATCAATGAGAGTTTTCCAGCCAGGTTTCAGTTGAGAGTTAGCGTTAAGTAATGGACTAGATGATGAGTAAATCTGAAACTGTTTTAGGGTACAGGGGTTCATGAAAAGGTAAGATCAAGGGAAACTACCATATTTTTCCTGATGTGAGAATTTGAGGACACATAATGGTTCATGTTAGGGAACAATATAACTTCAGATGTAGAGTCAGGAAATTTGTGGGAATTAGGGCAAATTGAAATTCATTTCCATAGTGCAAACTGGAGCATTCACTAGAATGAATAAAAACTAGAATATTTTTTTAAACATTAGAATTGGACTATCATTAGGGTGAAAGTTAGGTTTCCGTTCTAGATGGGCTTAATGTTAGCATTAGGGAAATGGAAAATTTAGGGTCTAATTGAAAGTAAATTTTTGAAAAACAAGTCAAGTTACAATTAGGATGAATGTGAAATAGGAAACTGTTCATAATAGAATGATTAGGGTATGATTAGTGTGAGGGTTAGCCTGAATGTTCCAGTTAGGGTTCGGGTTAGAAAAATGGCAGGATATTTAAGTAAAACTAAAAACTATTTTGAGAAAGATGAGTTGAATCAAAGATAGGATAAATAAAAACTAATATATTTGTGTGGCTTTTAGAATTCAAAGGCAATTGGTTCTAGGGTTGTGGTTACTTTTCTAATTTATGAACTAATGAATTAAAGGCACAATTCTTTCATTCTTACAAACCAAGACAGTCACAATTTGGGGAACAAACTCAAATTTCTACATGAAAATGTGTCTTAAAATATTTTCAAACATAAATAATAGTGAACAAGGTGTCATTTATTAAAATTAGGTAAGTTGATGATACAGCTTTCAAAAATATACAAGCACATGGGACAGAAACTCAGACATCTTATCAGAAAAACAGATATTCTACTTGCTCTAGTTGGGAAATTGTGTGTGTGTGTGTGTGTGTGTGTGTGTGTGTGTGTGCGCGCACGTGTGTGCGCGTGTTTGTGTGTGCATGCGTGCATGTGCGAGTGTGCTTGCACCCACCACAGGTCTTAAACTCAGGCCTGGGTTCTGTCATCATCTTATTCAGTGCAAGGATGGCACTAAACCACTTATCCACAAGTCTTCTTCTGGCTTTTTAGCAGTTAATTTGAGATACATATCACATGGATTTTCCTGTCTGGACTTAATCTTATGATCCCCAGCAATCCTTGGATTAGTGTTACTGTGGGTGTTACCACAAAGTGACAGTTCATTAATCTGGGAACAATATAGAAGTACTTGTGCAAGATACAAAGTAACCAGTTCATTAATTTGGGAGAAACACAGGATCACATTAGATTGCCTTCAAACACATTGTTTCTGATGAGTTTATCTGAACCCCAAGACATAACCAAAACATATTAGCCACAATGTATGAAGTAGCACATATTTATGGCACAGGATATGTACAATGAATTAAATCCTGAATCAAAAGTCTTTGTTGGTTTTGCTATTTAAAAACAAATCAGAAATAGATGGTCATTGAGATGAAGTCTAGACTGGAGGCCTGTAGTGAGCAGCAGAGCATCTGCATAGTGAGCACAAGGCACTGAGTCCAACCCCCAGGACCATAAAGAAGAGGTAGAAGAAAGTGAAAGTGTAGGAGAAAGAGGAAAGGAAAGGAGGAGAAAGGTGTAAGAGAGGAGGAAAGGCATAGCAGGAGGAAGAAGAGGAGGGGACAGGGAGAAAGTTGAAGGGAATAGGGATGTAAGAGGGAAACAGGACCCTGGGGAAAAGAAGCAGGAGAGGAGACAGAAGGAGAAAGATAAATGTAATATAACAACAAGAATTGTTGGAAAAAATTTTGCATAAGTGATCTGCATGTGCATTGCAGGATTATTTTTAATCAGTGAGAAAGCTAGCACGGTGACAATATGGGTGATACCTGTTGTTCGGTCATTTTATTTTCTTTCTTCAGTGAGGAGTTCAGAAGAAATCCTGTTTGGTGTTTGACAGATATATTCAGGATTTCTTTTTCATGAATTAAACATGGGAAGGAACTATATGCAACCTCCCTTAATTAAAAAAAGAATAGAAGCTATATTTATTAGTATTACTGTGCATGAGGAAATCGTGGAGATTTTTGGTTAATTCAAAGGGCTCCATGCAAAAATATACGACAAGAGGGAATTAAAACTGTTTTTAAAGTATAATACATTATCATTGATGAGAAGTTTTAGTGGATGTTTTTCTTTTTCTTTTTCTTTTTGCCTGTTGTTCAGTGCAGCAGCAAGGCTGTACCCTGGAGCCCTTTCGAAGTCACCACATGAACCTCAATTTCTGTAGTCCCTGTGGGTGTGGGTGCCTCCTCAGGTCACCCGTTGAGAAGTGGGTTCCCCTTCCTTCTGGTGGATGTACAGTGAGGGGATGTGTGTGCATGCTCCCCAGCATTGCCAGATGAGCCCCGCCCATCCTTCCCACCTCCCTTCCCAGTCTCAGTTGCTCCATTTCACTCAGGATCTGGCAGCCATGGGGCTGGAGTTGAATCCACTGCTGCCTTCTCCTCCTCCAGCGGTGCTGGTACTGGTCTGCAGTGGTCTTAGGTGAGAGTGCCATCCCAGGGTGACTCCGTTCTGAGGTCACTGCCTGCCCTCATGGGTGTGGGGTGGGGGGACACCATGTTTGTACACTGTACAGTCCACGGGAGAAGGAAGGCTGGGCGGGCAGTCCACCCCTTTGAGGCCAGGCAGCCCAGCTGTGGTTCACCTTATCAGTCATTTATTTATTTATTTATTTATTTATTTATTTATTTATTTATTTATTTATTTATTTATTTATTTATTGTGAAAACACCATACAGAGGGGTTACAATTACAAGGGCAATGAGTACATTTCTTTTTTTTTTTTTGGGGGGGGGGTCCGGTTGTGAGGCCTGAACTCTGGGCCTGGGCGCTGTCCCTCAGCACTTCAGCTCAAGGCTAGCGCTCTACCACTTGAGCCACAGTGCCACTTCCAGCTTTTTGCTTATGTGGTGCTGAGGAATCGAACCCAGGGCCTCATGCATGCAAGGCAAGCACTCTACCACTGGGCCACCTTCCCAGCCCCAATGAGTACATTTCTTATCAAGCCCTTTCCCATCCTCCTCCCCCCACCACCAAAATTGTAAAGTTCATTTTTCGACATAACGACTTGTACATCTCCTTGTTGCAATGAGTCCACCTGTATCCCTATTTAAACTATTTGTTTTTGCCCTTCCCCTCCACAAATTATACCAACAGCAAATACAGAGAGAGCAGGGGGTATTCAAATGCTTTTCTTTCACTCGATTATTTCTAACATATTTATAAGATGATTTCTTTGTTGCTTTGTATGTCCCTCCTCCACGGTATAACCCCTGCTCTCACCTCATCAGTCTTTAAGGTGGTCTGGAGACTGGAGTTGTGTGCTGACCCCTCTGCCAGAAGGCTTGTGACAGCTGCCCAGCTCAGCACCCTGGAGCCCCTTTAGCATCCCCACAGACTTCCATTTTCTGGTCCCTGTGAACTCGGGTATGGGCTCATCCCTGCATATGCCCATCAGTGCCAGAGGAGTCTGGACTTTCAATGCACCAGCTGCAGCACCAGGGGCCTGAAGTCCTTTGGCTTTGCTGTGTAGCCTCCTCTGTCCTTTTGGTCTGCATGGGCCCAGATCTGGGTGACATTCTGGGGATGCTCCGTTTGGAGGCTCACTCCCTACCCTTGTTGTGCTCCAAAGCAGGGAAATGGGTCTGGCCTTGGCAGTGTAGTCCACACAGATGGAAGGCAGGACTTGGGGTCTGCCTTGCCTTCCCTCCTGGCTTTGGCCCCTGAGGCTGGTTTGCTTGATCTGGTCACTGATGGAGCCTTGTTGGCCGCAGCCCACCACAACAAGTGCTGCACCTGCTGCAGCAGCAATGTGATGTCCTGGGCCCCCTCAGGGTCACCACAGGGACCTCTGATGGGTCTACATGCGCTGGGTGTGGGTGTCATCCCAGGACTCCCATTAGGAAGTGCCACTCCCCTTTGTGGTACTGGAAGCAAGAGGTGCCACATATAATTTCTACGTTCTAACATTTTCCTTCACTGAGATAAACAGAACTGGGAGATTTAAATAACTTTTATAAAAACCAAATATTTAACCTATATCACTTCAACCTGTTAAACTATTGTAATATTTTTTATCTAGTAGTAATTCTTTTTTTTTTTGCCGGTCATGGGGCCTGAACTCTGGGTCTGGGCGCTGTCCCTCAGCTCTTCAGCTCAAGTCTAGCGCTCTACCACTGGAGCCACAGCGCCACTTCCGGCTTTTTCTGTTTATGTGGTGCTGAGGAATCGAACCCAAGTCCTCATGCTTGCAAGGCATGCACTCTACCGCTGAACCACTTTCCCAGCCCTCTAGTAGTAATTCTTTCTGTAATTACTTATTTTACTTTTGAATGTAACTAATAAATATTTTGTGTGTGTTTTACTATTCTAGTATAACTTCGTTTGCACTACTTACATACAATTTTTTTTCAAATACTGATATTTAATCATGTGTTTTGGATAAGAGTTTTGTTGTACTTTTATTTCAGTTTGCCATTATGGCCTTATAAATACAAACAATAAAATCCATTTTTGTTAGTATCAAGTTCAATGATTTTGGACTATAGACTCAAGGATATAGCATTATATATCATACAGTAATATGTATCACTTTGTTTAAAACTGCTCCATAAAATAAGTAGTAATTCAGGTGGCAGCCACTTCATCTGGCATGCTGATCCCTCTGGTGAAGTAGGATCCTAGTGGCAGTCTGTCCAAATCGGGCCCTTGTGGGCACCTCGCCTGGGACTGTGGGAGAAGATCAGGGTACACCTCCTGTTGGGCTAGGGCAGCAACCCAGTAGCTTCTGTGTGAATGACACAGTGCCACTGACTCACATCTAGCACCTGCCTGCCCCGTGGGCCTGGGCTCTGAGGATCAGCCCCTGGGAGCACACACACACCGTGGGGCAGAGACCGCCCACCTAGGAAGGAGTGCAGACTGAATAGAAGCCACTCTGTGGGCCAGCTTGTACAGTATTTATCCTTCATGAAGCAGGGGACAATTCTGCTCCACTGTGGGGAGAAGAAAAGAAAGACAGGCCCAGGAGGGGTGATGCCAACTTTTGTATTCAGGCTGGCAAGGAAACTTTCCTCCACGCACTCTCCAGCAGGCTCAGGAAGCCCTTCCGTGCTCCTGGTCGATGGAGTAGTAGCCAGGAAACTCACGTCTGATACTCCTGGCTGCTCTTTTGGGTTTGTTTGTTAATTTATTCAGAGAGCCTCTCCCTCAGACAGCAAAGTTATATTCTGGGTTTTGTAAAACGTTCTGCATCTGAGCATTCTCAGTGTTTGGTTTTTGTGTTGTTTCTTGTAAATGGGTTGTAAAATTTGTGTTTTAGGTTTTGAGGTGCAGGAAGAGGAGCCAGAATATGAACACAGTTTCCTATAAGCCTTTCATCTAAAACTGAAAACAGATTCTCTCTAAAACTGCATTTCAGGAAATAAATTTGAGAGGGGAAAAGGCTCTTTTATCATGAGATCAAAATGTGCTATTTTTTTAAATATTATTTTATTTTATTTGAGAACATACTGTACAGAGGGGCTACAATTACATGGGCAGGATAATGCATACATTTCTTACCAAGCATTGCAGCCTCCTCCTTTGTTTACCCTTCACCTCCCTTCCCAGCCTCCCCCCTCCCCCCACCCAATTATACCCCCCTCCCCCCTCCCCACCGACTTTGTAAAGCTGAAAATGTGCTATTTTTATAGGCATGTTTTATACGTTCAAAATACAATTAAGTAATTCACTATCTAGGAACAATTTTTCAGATCTAAGATATAAGTGTTGTGGGAGCTAGAGGCAGGGTTATTGTGAGCTTTATCCAAAGGGAGGGAAGGAAGTTAAAATCCATAGATGACTTTGTAGAATCAAAATGGTAACACAAAATAAGAATCACAAAAAACCCTCTGTGCTATTCGGGGTCTTTTATTCTTCCATAATAATTTTTGGATTGCTTCTTCTATTTCATTTAAGAGTGAGATTGGGATATTGATAGGTATCACATTGAATTTGGATATAGCTTTTGGCAGTATTGCCATTTTCATGATGTTAATCCTCCCAATTCATGAGCATGGGAGGTTTCCCACTTCCTTAGTTCTGCTTTCTTTTTCTTTTTAAGGTTTTTAAAGTTTCCATCACAGAGGTCCTTCACCTCTTAAGTTAACTCCTAGGTATTTTATTTTTTTGTGCGGCTATTAAAAAGGGGTTGCTTTCCTAATTTCAGCCACACTCTTATTGTTATTGGAATACAGGAAAGTCATTGGTTTCCGAGGGTTAATTTTATACTCTGCTAGTTTGCCAAAATTTCTGATCAGCTCAAGTAACTTGGGAGTGGAGTCATGGAGTTCTTTAAATACAAGATCATGTCATCTGCAAAGAGGGAGAGTTTTACTTCATCTTTCTCTATTTGGATCCCCTTTCAGTTTGCATCTTGTCTTACTGCCCCAGCTAGCATTCTAATACTAAGTTGAAGAGGAGTGGAGAGAGTAGACATTTTTAATCTCACTCCTGTATTTATAAGAAATGGCTGTAACTTTTCACCATTAAGTATAATACTGGTTGTAGGTTTGTCAATCCTTAACAGAAAGAACAGTACTGGAACAATATCAATTCCAAATTTCAAACTCTACTAAAAAGCCATAGTAAAAGAACAGCTTGGTACTGACACAAGAATGGACCTGAGGACCAGTGGAATAAGACTGAAGACTCAGAAATGAATCCACTGACATATAGCCACTTACTCTTTCACAAGGGAGCTAAAAAAACAGAATGGAAGACAGACAGCCTTTTGAGTAAATGGTGTGGGAAAAATTGGTTAAACACCTGTAGAAAACTAAAGCTAGATTCTGTATATGTCACCCTGCATGAGAATCAACTCTGAATGGATCAAAGACCTCAAAATAAAAGAAGACACCAAGAAAACATTACATGAAGGAATAGGAATAAATCTAGGGTTTTTTTTTTTTTTTTTAGCACAGACAGAAATTTTCTTAATAGAGAGCCAGAAACAAAAGAAATCAAAGGAAGTTTGGACAAATGGGATTGCATGAAACATCAGATCTTCTGCAAGGCAAAGGTCATAGCTAGCAAGATCAATAGAAAGCTCACATACTGGGAGAAGATCTTCTCGACACAAGGTCTTATATCTAAAATATACTTAGGACTCAAAAAAAAATCCCCCAACAATAAATCTTAAAACAAACAGCTGCTCAATAACTAAGTGGGCTAAAGACTTAAAGAGAGACTTCTCTGAAGAGGAAATAAAAATGGCCATTAGACACATAAAGAAATGCTCAACTTTTCTGGCCATAAAAGAAATGCAAATCAAGACAACATTGAGATTGCACCTCACTCTAGTTAGAATGGCAATAATCAAGAAATGTAATAACAACAGATGTTGGAGGGGATGTGGTTAAAAGGGAACCCTACTGCATTGTTGGTGGGATTGTAAACTTGTTTAACCACTTTGGAAAGCAGTATGGAAGTTGTTCAAAAGAATCCGTGTAGAGCTCCCCTATGATCCAGCAATCTCACTTTAGGGCATTTACCCAAATGATCACAAACAAGGTCATACCAAAGCTGCCAGCGCAACCATGTTTATTGCAGAATTAGTCACCATAGCTATGATATGGAATCAACTCTGATGCTCCTCAGTAGATGAATGGATCAAGAAAATGTGATATATGTCTATATCTATGTATATAGATATAGACATACACACACAATGGAATTCTATGCCTCCATTAGAAAGAATGCCATTACCCCATTTGTTAGGAAATGGAAAGACTTGGTAAAAATTAAATTAAGTGAAGTAAGCCAGGCCCAAAGAAACATAGGTCCATGGTTTCCCTTGTTTGCAAGGACTAGTACATGTCTAGGACAAGCAGAGAAGATCAAAGGCTATGTACATATGACCATATAAAATGATGTTAAGCGAAATGTACCCCAAGTCAGAGACATAGTGGTTTTTTCTTTCTTGCTTTTGTTTTTAATATAATGTACTATGTGATTCTTTTGTAGGTACATCCCCCCCATGGTATAATCCCTGTTTTCACTGTATTTGATCAAGTGTTCTGCATTTTGTATATACATTTTTGTAATTTGGGGAGTGGAAGGGATATAGCAGAATGCTTAAATGGGGATGCAGGTTGACCTATTGTGATGATGAGATGTAGAGGACACTGTGTCAAAAATGAATTTACAGTGTCGGGCAGGGGTCAAGGAGGGGAGGTGGGGAGGGAAGGGCTAGGGGAAAAACAAAGGAGGAGGTAACAATGCTTGATAGGAAATGAACTCATTACCCTACTCATGTAACTGTAAACCCTCTGTGCAGTAATTTTACAATAAAAAATATATAAAAATCTCTGCCTGGTGTAGATTTCCAATGCTGCCCTCGGCATTGCATTTTTGCCTTTTTTGGCTGTGGTTAGGTCTGCCTGTCCAGTGGATCAGTAGTCTTCAAGGCATCTTGGATTATCCATTGGTTGTTGGAACCAGGCCAAGGACAGGACAAAACCACTTCCAGGGCCTGGCTTCTTCATTCCCCATGCAACTAGGATTGCAAGCAGTATTTCTCTGAATTTGTCCCCAGAAAAATCACTGAACCAAAAGGCAAAGTCACCAAACACCTCCCCTCCTCCCCCCATCCCTCCTTTCTCCCTCCTTGGGAAAATACAAAATAATTTTGCAGGTTTTAGAAAACACACAAATTGCCCACCACCTCCCCTGGTAAACTAGGTTTTAAGTCACTAAGTCATGTAAACAGATAATGCCCCATTCATTATTCTGGACAACATCTTCAGGTTGTTGGATGCTTTAATTTGTTGTTGTTGTTGGTGGTGGTAGGGGGGCCTGAACTCTGGGTCTGGGTGCTGATCCTGATATGTTCAGCTCAAGGCTAGTGCTCTATCACTTGAGCCATAGTGCCATTTCCACTTTTTTCTGCTTGTGTGGTGCTGAGGAATTGAACCCAGGACCTCATGCATGCAAGACAAACACTCTACCACTGAGTCTCCTTCCCAGGCCTAATGCTTTAATTCTTTAAAATTTCTTCTTGTCAGTTATGAGGTTTGAACTCAGGACCTGGGTGTCAACATATCCCTACTTTCTTCAGATCAAGGAGAGCCCTGACCGCTTGAGCCACAGTGCCACTTCCTGTTTCTAGACAAGCATCTCTCAGACTTTCCTGCCAGGGTTTGCTTTAAGCAGCGAATTTTTAAATTATATTTCTTCTACGTGTTTATTGGAACATTACAGTTTTTCTGAAATTTAAAGTTTTCTATAAACCTTTGTATTCAAGTAATCCAACAGCATTAAATATTACATTTAGAAGCTATCCTATAGCACATCAATTTTGACATTATTATGGTAAGATGAAAATCTTATTCTTTGTAGAAAAATCCCATTAAAGTCTAAATGGGAAATATGCTAATTTCAGCAATCTTGAATCTCCTTCCTCTTTTTTTTTTCTCTCCAGTATCTTTTCTTGTTTTGGAACAAGTGTCATGGACTGTCCAACAATTTAAAAGGAAGCTTAGTCCATTAATTTTATAGAAAAGGAATGCAGCCTGCCTGCATGTGAAGGCAACTTTGAGTGTAATGTTAATCTGATAATTCACATCATTGAATTTTCAAAGTTGTTTTGATAAATTTTTGTTAAACCATTCGTTAAAGAGGTTCCAAATAGCAATAATAAAAACCAATGTTTTGCTTTCTAAGATGGTTTTAAAAGCTAGTAATTCAACAAACACATTCTATCCTTCCACGATTCCATGGTGAAGAATTTCTCTTTTATAATTGCCCTTACCACTGACTCCCTCCCTTCAATCTTGCAGCTTTATTCAGTTTTATTGTTACAGCTTTCATTTTGGTACTAGCATCCGTAATCTCCTTGTAGTATTTGACAATGAGATTTCATTTGTTGTTAGAGAGCTCAATTTATATTTATTTATATTTCCAAAGGCAGCCTCTTGAGCATATCATAGAGCATAAAGTCTTGAATATCATTAACGTGATCTTATACAACTATTCCATAAATTAATATAAGTACCACATAAATGTGCATTTTCATGTAATTTTTAAAATGCAAAGTAGTTACATATATATGTCAAAAATAATTCAGACCACTAGTAGAAGAGACTAAGCTAAACCTTTTGCATCTTCATCAATATTCTTTGTAAAATTTTCTTTCACCTTAGAGCCTTCTTTTCCTAGCAAGAAGTTATAAGTGATGTCCTTGGATTTTAGTGACCTCTGAGTAACCTCTTTTCTTTCCACCACCAGTTAGTCCCTCATGTTAAATACCTGAGGAATAACTTGGCCCAATGTGCTTGCAAGAGGAGTACCCAAGTCGACTGTCTGTGCCCAATCTACCCTTTGTTTGGGAATGGGGTATCAGAGAGAGGGGTGTCAGGGATCAGGTAGCTGGAACCATGGTGTTATGAATTATGGGTAGCAGAAAAGAGTAGTAGAGACTAGGATACCAGGGAAAGGGTAACTGTGACTGTAATTGCTGAGTTGCAGTGTCAGGAAATTGGGTAGCAGCAACAGCTTTGCAGGGGTTGGGGTAGCTAATACAGGCATCCAGAACTGTTTAGCAGGGACAAGGAAGCATAGACAAAGTGAAAGAGCAAAAGTTGTGAGGGATTGTGGGGCACAATCAGGGTAAAAAGGTCATGAGTGTGCAAACTGGGTAGCCAGTACTATGGTAGAAGCAATTTTCATGGTGGACTGATGTGGTGCAGAGCTCTGGGTTTGCCTCTCCAGTTTTGGCTGTTAGATCTTTAGGGAAACTACCTCTAGCAGCTATTATCAGCTTGTTGTGTTCAGGCACGTGCCATCTATAAATGTCTACTCCAAGTAGATTGCATTCTTTGACACCAGTTATAGGATTTTTGCCCTAAGCATCCTGAGAGACCACACTCCACAATGCTGCAGAACAGGCTCCACATAGTGAGCTGCAATCACCTCATACAACTCTTACTGCTCCTCTCCAATGTCAATTATGATAGCAAGGGATCTGAGATGTGCTCAGCAGCAGTGCTCTGGGAAGCTACCAATTCTTACTCTGGCATTCTGGGAGCTCCCTAGCAATGGGAAAGAGCACTTGCTGTGGCTCTTCCAACTTCTCTCTGTGGCTCTGGACAGCCAGACTCTTGTACCTCAGGTGGGTTACTTTGATGTCCAGGTGGCCTCAAACTTGCTCTATCTTCTCTCTCTAGGTGCTCTTCAGCTTCAGCTTCAGCTGCCTCTCCTTTTCCCTCCAGGTAGCTCACTTCATCCCCACATCCTTTGAATTCTGCTTCATATCACACCAAGGCCTTCCACTTTCTCATTTACCTCTGTAGCTGTGAATCTGGCACAACAAGCTATATGTAACTTCTGTATCTGTTTATCAAGATTTGAGCTGGAATCCAAGGTGGTACTAGCTCACTGAGAACATGGGAAGCATCTTAAATACTCCCATGCCATTCACTGCTCATTGAGAAAGATGCAATTGTGTTGTGGTCAGTCTCTCCTTCTCCATTTCTGGCTCAGCAGAATAAAGTGAAGTCACAATGGAGCTACCAGACAGCTGCTATGTCAGAAAGTGACCCAACGAAAGATAATTTTGCGAGGGGATACTTATCAAATGTTGTAGGATGAATGCACATATTTATAGGACACTACTAAGGGCTTTCATCTGACTAGTTATGTTATGTCCAAAATGGCAGACCAATCTTAGGCTCTCGCCTAGATCTTCCTGTTTTGAAGGCCCTGAAGACTCCTACATACAACTCAGACTTAATGACATGGGTAAATAAAACAGTAGGTGAGAGCCGGGCGCTGGAGGCTCACGCCTATAATCCTAGCTACTCAGGAGGCTGAGATCTGAGGATCGCGGTTCAAAGCCAGCCTGGGCAGGAGAGACCATGAGACTCCTATCTCCAATAAATCACCGGAAAACTGGAAGTGGCGCTGTAGCTCAAGTGGTAGAGCGCTCTCCTTGAGCTGAAGAGCTGAGGAAGAGAACCCAGGCCCAGAGTTCAAGCCCCACTACCGACAAAAAAACAAAAACAAAAACAAAAACAGTAGGTGAGTATGGATTAGTATTCTGAAGGTATGCTAAGGTGTTGTCTTGTCATGACTACCATGAAATCAATGTCCTTTCTCTGACCTTCACCATAGTTCTTTATTTGGCAAAATTGGCAAGTTTCTTAGTGTGCCACTTTCTCCTGTTAGTTCAGTGCACAGGTTAAAACTGAAGAATTATAAAAATTAGGGCTGAGTCCATTTTACAATTTGCTAATTTGCTAACTGCTGATTCTGCTTCTGTAAACTTGCTTACACTGGCACTGACCCTTCCCTTCCCAAAAATGAGTTAACAAGTTTCAGGGACCAGATGTCGGCCCCAGGACAAGGTCAGTGGTCGTAGATAAAGAACAGACAGTACGTGTTCCTCAGTTCCCATTTAGAAATTCCCCAGACAGGACCTTGAGATAACAACCACCTGGCAAGACCACAAGCTAAGCCAAATGTCAACCAATCATAGGCCTGTAACCATGTAAACCCCCCTTAAACCAACCATGGGCCAGTCATTTTACAAAGAGTGTTACAAAATTTCCCGCATGGCAAAGTGATTGTTGGCGTATATGATGACCTTTAAATGAACCAATCATGGGATGCTTTGTGTTATGCGTTAATCTTGTGGTTTTTGCCTTTAAAAAAGGGCTTGTAACCACTTCTCGGGGCTCCCTGTCTGCTCGGGACAGAGAGTCCGTTTGTGCAAACGTCAAATAAACTCCTCTTGCTTATTGCATCTCCCGGCCTGGAGTCTGAGTTTCTGGGGCGCCCTCCCTTTGACGAAAGTATCCCAGGAGTCTGGGGTCTTTCAAAAACATTAAGCATGCCAAACCATGGGTTTCCATTGTCCTAGTAGAAGTTTTGCATTCTAGGATCTTCCTTCTAGGTAAGTCTATTCTTGGGCCCTCATATGCATATGCTCACAGAAGTGAATGTCTCACAAACCATGGAACATAGTTGGCCAATGATGATTAGCTCACACAGAGACTCAAGAAGTTTGGGTCTGTAGCCTTTCTGAGAGGCCTTGGACTAGGTACTGTGGGCAACATTGACAGTAATTCCTCAGAGCAATACCACTGGCAGCAAGTGAGCCCTGACTACTACTTAGCCCTTACTAGTTCTCCCTCGGGTATGAACACATGAACAAACCCAGTTTAGCTTATTGCACAGTGTCCTCATCAATGAAATCATTTTGAGCCTAGGAGAAACTCTCCATTTGAAAAGCAGTACACATAAGAAGCAGATGATGGCCCACACTCAAATGCTTCAGGAGAACAGAGTGTAAGGGTGTCTACACAGTTGGGAAATAGGATTCTAAGGGGTGGGAAGGGATGATTTTAGATAGCAAACTTAGAAGTAATTATACAAATTCCTAACCTAACTTTCTTCTGCCCCTCAGATTCAATTCAGGAAGTGGTGGAATGTTTATAATCACAAAATGGAGTTTTTAATCCCAGGCCCAAACTTTAGGTGTTCTTGTTACGTCTTCACACCTGCCACTGATGTAAACAGTCAGAAGGGCAAAGGGGAAGGGAGCCCCTGCACAGGAATATAAATGGAGCTTACAAGCCACTGCAATCTCTGACTTTCTATGTTGAAGGTAAGATAAAAGGCAGTTTGAGTTTCTAAGAACTCAGTTTCTAGGCTACATGGCTCCTTCAGAACTTCTTTCCCTCCTCCTGTATTTTGAGAGCAACAGTTAGTACAGTACTTCTGTCTCTTAGGGGCAATCTTTCTCTTCACACAATGCTTAAAGTAGACAATAGGTGGAAGCTGCCATTAAATAAAAAAAAGTATGAAATCAGGCTGGGAAGATGGCTCAGTGGTAGAGCGCTTGCCTTGCATGCATGAGGCCCTGGGTTCAATTACTCAGCACCACATAAGCAAAAAGAAAAAAGCCGGAAGTGGCGCTGTGGCTCAAGTGGTAGAGTACGAGCCTTGAGTTGAAGAGCTGAGGGACAGCGCCCAGGCCCAGAGTTCAGGCCCCAGGACCGGACGGCACCCCTCCCCAAAAAAGTATGAAATAGCACACAGTGAGTGCTTCCCCTGAATTCCTGGACCTAACAATCTCTCATTTCTGCAAGGCAAGCACTCTACCACTGAGCCACCTTCCCAGCCCCCAATTTCTCATTTCTGAAGAAAAAATGATTATGGGTGAGTACTAACAGCCTCCATTGCATGGTGAGCTTAGAACACTTTTCCCAAGGCAGGTTCTGTCCAGGTATTAGGATGGCTGAGATCTACTGGATCAATGAACTTACAGACAATGCAAGACAGAAAAGTCTAAGAGACTGAGTCTCAAACGAAGAAACTGGACCAAGAAGAGAAAACTTATCATTGCTGGAAATGGAGAAATTCAGAGAATGTTTCTCTGAATACAGACAGGGTAAAATTATAACAAAGTTCTAAGTTGTGGCTCATTAGTAGAAACTATCAAGTCAAACCTCATTAAAACTAAAAATAAAACTTATAAAAATAAAAAAACTATTTGGATTTCAGTACTAACATCTATTTTAAGATGTGTGTGTGTGTGTGTGTGTGTGTGTGTGTGTGTGTGTGTGTGTGTGTGTGTGTGTGGAGTCTGAGATTATGTATGGGACAGCATTGGTTCTTAAAAATCACAATATTGACGCTGTCCTTTAGGTTTCCAATTGAAGTCTGGTGGTGTTCTAGCTCTACCAGTTGAAACACACAATTCTCAATTTCTTCTGATTAACTGCAGACAAACATGTAATGGATATGTCAAGCTGGGTTGGTTTCAGTTGTACTCTGTCGATATTATGTTCACAATGAACTATACCTCTGTGGACAGGGACAGGAGGGAAAATCAGAGACAGAGAGCAAAGGAAGGGATGAGATTGTCAAACCAGAAATGAACTCATTACCTAATTTACAAAATTAAAAATCTTGGTTGATGATTCTCTCCTCCAGTTTTTGTAGGTGCCCTTAAGGCCCATCGATGGAGATTTTGAAGGTTAACTTATATGATAATTAATATAGAGCCAGAATCTTTTAAGAAATTTTATGAAAAGCATTTCATTCTTAGTACTGGTTTCTCTTTGAGTGGTGATTCTATATGTTGTTGGCAGAGCTAATTTTTTTCCTTCTTGTCTTTAGTACTTGTCAAGTGTTGAAATCCTTCTTAAAGCTTTGCAACAGAGGTCTGCTATATCTTGGCACCCTGCCCCTAACTAAAATGGTAATCAACGTTTGAAATTAATGTGCTTGATATGAGTATTATTTATTTATTTAATTTGTTTTTGGTGGTGAACTCTGGGCCTGGTCACTGTCCTTCAGCCCTTCAGCTCAAGACTAGTGCTCTACCACTTGAGCCTCAGTACCTCTTCTAGCTTTTCTGCTTAGGTGGTGCTGCCGAATCA
Organism: Dipodomys merriami; assembly: GCF_024711535.1. NCBI lineage: Eukaryota > Metazoa > Chordata > Mammalia > Rodentia > Heteromyidae > Dipodomys > Dipodomys merriami. Next base: position 215,816 of record NW_027206394.1, read on the forward strand.
AACCCAGGGTCTCGTGCATTCAAGATAAGCTGTCTACCACCGATCCACCTTTTCAGCCCTTAGGAGTGGTATTTTTGTGCACGGATCTATCAAGCAAATCTATTTACCAAATGTGTTCATTTGCCACTATACATATTCAAAATTATGAATTATCTGATATTTTAATGAATAAAACTGTTATCATTGTTACCAGAAATTGTTTGTCTCCTCATGCTGTAAACATGGAGGAGGCATTTTAAACTAAAGCTACAAAATAAATTTTAAGATCTTGGTGTTAACAAATGTGTCCAGGTGTTGTTACATTAAACAGAGAATTCAAAATGGTTTTTCTTCATGAATACAGAGATCAAAGTTCTTATAATACTTTTTTCAAAATGCAAATTAAAGGGAAAATCAGTCAGGAGGTAAAATTTATATTGAATGTAAATTTTTAAAGAGGAAAAGAAGATCCTAGATGGCAGACTAAAGACAAAGCAACATCAGAGTCCTATATGCTCAATACTAAATAAGAAGCTTTAATTAAAAAATTCAGCTGGAATGTGAGCATCAGGCAAAGGCAAGCAATCAGAGCCTACCACCAACAAAGAAACACCATAATGTATATCTCAGATAAAGGAAACAAGTTCAGACCAGGGCTCAACATCCTTATCCTTGATTTCAATGATACACATACACCCCCCTACACACACACAGAAACACTCACTCACACACACACACACACACACACACACACACACACACACACACACTCACACAAGAATCAGCTCAACCTACTCACATCCATTCAACATGAATCAAAGATCTTCCTGTAATATTTGAAACTTTAAAAGTTTCAAGTCTTGTAAATAATTGATAACAGATGCATAAGCAATTATTTTCTGAATAGCATCTGCTATGAAAATGAGAGTTCATGATTGTTATAACTACTTAAACATCTCTGAATCTCAAAAGAATTAAACTAGAGACAATCCGAATTTGGGGACTATATTTCTACCAGCTCTTCTGCAAAGGCTTAATAAGAAGTTATGAAATCTAAACTAAAATACCAAATCAATACAATTAATAATTGTGTAAGTGAAGTGAAAGACACTGATCAGAGACCTATGCTGTCTCCAGTTCTCAGCCAGCTGCACACTGTGGCACCTTTGATTCTGCTGGGCCTGGCCCACAGTTGTATCCCCAGAGCAGTGATCCTGCTGGGGTTGGGGCTGGGAGATTTGTGGAGAGGAGGGGTGGCCACGGGGGAGGCCAAGCTGGGATTGGGGGTGGTGGTGGTAGGGAGAGGGTGGGAGGCCCTGGCAGAGGCTGATGAAGGGAGGAAGGAGGCAGTAGCCCAGTGGCTCAGGAAGCAGCAACTGCAAAGGCAGCTGGGTTCTGGGGAGTGTCTGTGAGGTGCAGAGTTTGGCCCCTGAGGTCTGGTGGCTGGGTGAGGAGAGGAAGGAGTCTCAAATCCCACCTAAACAGACAATGAGAAATGAGACAACCAGTGGCTGAAGAATTACAAGAAGAAAGGCAGGGACTTGGGACTTGTAGGTAAACTCTGGGGGCGGGGAGGACAGCAGTGTTGGACAAGTGGTAGTCATGCCTCTCTGGAGGCTGTGGGCTTGGCCTCACTCTTGCCTTGAAGCAGGCACCGTATAATTCTGCCTGGAATCTTTAATAGCAGCTTAGTTTAACCTTAAAGTCTAATTTATTTGCTTTGCTTTTTTTTTTTTTTTTTGCTTAAAGTAATAGAAGAATTGGTGGGACAATCTGAAAGGATCTCTGGCTTCTTATTTTCTCATCACCCTGAGCTACAACCTCTGTGCTACCAGCTTAGATGATGGGACTTTGAAATTCTGGAAAGCAGATGCACATCATAAGGCCCCATGGCTTTGGGATTTCTCACATTCTTTTTAAAATGTAATTGTTACTAAGGTGTGTACAGTGATTTCACAATTCATGTAATGTGTACACTTGTCTTGTAGACAATGCCATCCTTTCCTGAGCTTTTTCCCAGTTTCTGGTTTTTTTTTTGTTGTTGATTGTTTTTGTTTTTGTTCCTGACCTTCAGCTTGAACTCAGGATTGGGTGTTGCCCCTGAGTTTTTTGTAATCAAGGCTACTTTACCTCTGGAGCCCCAGCTCCTTTTATGGCTTTTTGGTTGTTAATTGGAGAGAAGAGTCTCAGAGATTTTCTCACTCCATCTGGCTTTGAACTGAGATCATCAGCTTCCTGAGTAGCTAGTATTCTAGGCCTGAGTCCCCAGTGTCCAGCTACTAAAGTGTTGGTTTCATGCTTCCCTGTTTGTGTTACAACTTTCCTTAACTCTTGGCACTAATACTACATATTGCTTGGCTCAAATCTGAATCGGTGGAACATGCTGTATTTTGAGGAAGGCAGGAATAGGAAACTGTAGGCCATAGGGACATATAAGCTAAACAAATCATTGGGAACATGGCATAAAGACAAATAAGTTTATTGCCAGTTGACTGTGTCATGTCTTTACTGTTAATTCTGCATGGCCTGTGGATGATGTTATACATATCCAAATGGTCATTGGCAGAAATAAGGTTTCTCATCCTGTTCTATAAACAAAACAAAAACCAACCAAAAAATACTACCTGTGAGTCCAGCAATTTCCTCTAATTAGAGATCAGTATGCCCTAGTTTATGAAAAAATATCCATTATTCAAGTGCTGCTACTTTTTCTAACCACAAATATAATGAAATATGTAGTTGTCTGTAGAATTGTGTATGAACGCCATCATTTTAATTCACAAAATATTCAGACATTTAAATGTTTATTTATCTATTTTTTGTCAGATGTGGGGCTTGAACTCAGTGCCTGGGCACTGTCTGTGAGACTCTGTGCTCAACATAGTTAGCACTCTACCAATTGAGCCACAGAGACACTTCTGACTTCTGAGTTGTTAATTGGAGGTAAGAGTCTTATGGGTTTTTTTCTTCCTGAGCTGACTTAGAACTGTGATCCTCAGATCTCAGCATCCTGAGTAGCTGGGATTACAGGAATGAGCCACTGGCACCTGGCTTCAATAGTCATTTTTAAAATGATGAACTGCTTGGTGTCTCTGGCTCACATATATAATCCTAGCTATAGTTAGGATTACAGGTATGAGAAACAAACACTAGGTGTGTGTTGTTCATGATGGTTTATATTGGCATGTTTTGATATTGTTTGTTTCTTATACTACATTGCTCTTATTTTTATTTTCACCTAGGTGGGGGTGATAGGTACTAGCCAGTGTTGAACCTTCTTTGGTTGAGATGGAGCCATGTGGAAGTTCTTGCCTATGGCATGAAATTGAAATCCTCCAGCTCTCAGCTTCCAATGAACCTGGGATGATAGATGTATTCCATCACGCAGAGCCAGTGGTTGGGGAGCATTGCAGAAAAAACTACACTGGTCTTGAACTGATGTCCCAAATAGCTAGCTTTACAGGCATATGCCTTCAAAACCTTGTTGTATTCAATTTCACTTTGAAGTAGTGTTTGTACATACTTAGAGAGTACAATGATAACACACTACATGTTTAATATATAGAAGTCAATACAATTAGCAGGTTAATCTCCTAAAACATTGAAGCTAATGTATTTTGGTAACCTCCTGACTGTGCTAGTTATTTTAGAATATACCATAAACATGAATACATTGATAATGTGTACTAGAAGATTGAAAGTTTATAGAGATTGAGACAAGTTAGACTATGTGTAGTAAATATATATTTATCCATTGCTGCTCTGAAGTACATTATCATATATTCACTGTGACAATACCATCATATATTCACCATGACAATAATTTTCTTGCAGTGTAGAATTTTCCATTACATAATCTGCCATCTTTTATCTTTTTTACATTCTCCTTATAAGTATGGATGCTTTCTTGTTTCTTATAATGTTTTGAAATTATTTTAAGATGGAATTAAAATTCGTTGAGTCTACTGTAATTATCTCATTTTGTTTGGTTTTGTGATGCTAAACATTAAGACCAAGGGTGCCTGAAAGTGATGCCAGCAGACTATATCACTAAATTTTATTCTAATTACCTCTTATTATTGTATTTTGATATAGGGTTTTATTGTTGCTGTTTAATAATATAGAGTGTGGTGAAGGTGGACTGAAACTTGCAACCCCACTGCCTCCAATAACAATGCTTTCTTACTAGGATCTGGAAGCAAATAATTATCACTCTAGCTAACAGGAGGTTGAGACCTGAGATTTACTTCAGACAGCCTGAACAGGGAATTTTATGAGTCTCTCCTCTCCAGTTCAGTACAGAAAACTTGCAGTGAAACTGTAGCACAATTGGTAGGGCACTACACGCAAGGGAAAAACACTCGGGATTGTCATATAGCCCCTGAGAACAAGCCCTAAAACACACATATGCACAGACACACATTTACCCACATACACACACACTCTCACACACATGTACACAAACAAAATTGCAGGCAATGTTGTACCTTAAATTCTTATCCAGGGGTTGGACAACAGTCCACTTATTTGTGAAGGTTTTCCTTGATTATTTTGAAGGAGGAGGATAGTTCATGGGACACAGATGACAAGACTTTAGTGAGGAAAACTTTATAAATGACTAGCTTATAAAAAGAACAGGAGCACAGCTTTTATCTTTAAATAGTACATTCCTTCAACTATAGTATTTTTAAATAATAATCATTGAATTATGAGAAGACAATGCAGCACCTCTTCCCTTCTCCCCTTCCCCTCTGTCATAAAATATGACAAAATTATCAAAGATAGTCTTATCTTACAAGAATGAACACTTGTAAAAATGTCTGACTATATGTGTAATGTTTGTTTTTCAATACTTGTTTGATTTTCCCACCTCTAAGTACTTGCCTTTTTTCCAGATGACAGCACACAGGGGCATCAAGAGCAAACAGATTAGGAAACAAAAACCTTACAATGTCCTAGGAAGTAGATGTCAAAAATAGATGCAAGAAGCACATGGCAGGCTGAGAGGGCATGAGACCCAAAATGATTTGTGCATTATGAGAGAAATAGTGACAAATAAGGCTTGGATCTGACCTAGGAAGGGCTCCTTGAGGCTGAGACCATGCCTGTATCTAGGTTTAGCTGAGGATGTTGGGAATTGACAATGTCCACATGTGGATATAGTGATGTGAGAGGGGAGATTTCAGTCTCCAGTTTGTCTTTGGGATGGTCTTATGTGACCAAACAGCTTAGATCATTGAGCTCTGAGAAATGACACTACCTACCTCACAATGGAATAGAATATAGAACTATGAGAGCCAAGCAACTGTAACTGACATTCAGCTCGAGCCAGCTCACTTGGCCTGTGGTGCAGGAACAAGAAAAATGTTCTTGTGTTGTTTTCAAAGTTCAAGAGACTCAGCTCTCAGGCATGAGAGATATGAGTGTCTCACTCAATGCTGCAGACTTTGGATCAGTGCCAAATCACGAATCCAATGTCTCAGGCCTTTTTTATAAGAAGAAACCAAGGGAATCATAAGGCAACTCAGGCAAGTATAACTATGACAGGAAACCTATCTAATCTCATCCAGCCCACATTAGAAACTTCTTCTTGTGTGCTTTTATATGTGTATACTGAGAAAATATTTACTGTGTACTTTTCAATCCACTCTATTACAATTACTCAATTTGAAGGGTACTCCCACTTTCACGTTTCAAAGATCCATTCTTTTTACCACCTCAGTGTGACAATGAATCAGCCCAAACCCTGAATGTGCCTTATAACATATGGATCCTGGACTCAGGCTTGCTGGAAATGCTGGTAATGGACCTGGTCCCTGACTACCAGAAAGGTGATCCCTTCTATGTTGGAAACTTCCTCTACCACTATAGAGAGTGGGGGACAATGGAGCAGTTGCTGGATATTCTGTTTAAAAAGTGAATGTTCCTAAGCCAGGTGCCAGTGGATCATGCCTGTAATCCTAGCTACTCAGGAGGCTGAGATCTGAGGATCATAGTTCAAAGCCAGCCTTGACAGGAAAGTCCATGAGACTCTTATGTCCAATAAACCACTAGAAAACCGGAAGTGGTGCTGTGGCTAAAGTGGGTGAGTGATAGCCTTTAACTGAAGAGCTAAAGGATATCACCCAAGCCCAGAGTTCAAGCCCCACAACCAACAAAAAAAAGTGAGTGTTCCTCTTTCAAACTCAGGGTTGATGAGACCCCCTGGCAGAGTATTGGTATACTTGGCACCTTTCTGAGACTGTTTCACTGGAGTCTGATCAAGGAGCTTGGCTTGAGACAAAGAAGTACACTCTCTGGCTAATTCCTTAGGACTGGGTTGCCAGAGCATTTCATTTGCCTCAGAAGCTAGTGTAGCCTTAGCAATTTGCTTGCTGAGAGACCAGCATTAAAGGAATGAGCCCGTGGCATCCAACATCCACCCTCACCTAGAAAATCACTATCTTGGAGGCCTTTGAAGGAATATAGACAGAAGAAAGGATGCAACTTAAACTTGAATTGGGGGCTTGAGTGCTGTCCCATTTGTAACACTCTACCATTTGAGCCCCAGGTCCAGTTCTGGCCTTTGGCTGGTTAATTGAAGATTAGTGTCTTTGGAATTTTACAAACTAGACTGCGTTCAAACTGTGATTAGTAGAATTAGAGGCATGAGTCATTGTGCATTTATTTGGACAGATGCATATAAGCATCCTCACAGAATTTGCATGAAATTGTGTAAACATATCTCCACTTTTTGTCTGTCATGTTGACATTACCATGTGGGTCTTAGCCAGTCCCATGTGTGTCCTGTTAGTTCAGAAAAGGAGAAGCATAGAGTTATCTTCCTTCTCTCCTTCCATTGGTACAGATCCTACTACCATAACTGGAAGATGAACAAGAGAAGAAGTAAGTGGATGTTGGCACAAAAAGAAGTTCTGTCCTTGAAAACTGGGTATCTTTGAGGTTTCTGAATCAAAGCCAACTTTCTTCTTTGCACACAAGTTGTGATTTTCACCAGGGGGTTGAGTCTTGGCACTTCAGTGCATAGCAGATTACACAGTTGTGGATGTGGTTGTGGTTTGGGACTCTCATGGAAGACAGGGAGGGCTGTGTATAGCAAGTCAGATTCAGTGGGGAAACAACTTTCTCTTCCTATCACAGGGAGAATTTTAGAGGATTATATTTAAGAAATTTCTAGAAGTGATATTTTGAGGACCATCCTGCTTGCAGAAGTCTCTTCCCACTTCCCAACCTGCAAGTCCTGCAGAAAGAAGCTCTAGTACAAGGCTCAGGATGAGGAGGGTGGAATTTCATTTTCCTTGTCACCAAACTGCCCACAACATCGTTTATTCCATCCTCCTTATGTGGATGGACTTCTACCCTGATGATTTCTATGAACCCAAGAACCATTGCACCCTAAAAGAACTTACACAGTATGTCAAGCTCAACATGCCCTCTTCAGACCTGCTCTTCCACTTACATATTCTTCTGGACCAGCTGGAGGAACACATGACCCATGAGACCAAGAAAAAGAGGAAGAAGTCCTTGTTTCAATGCCTCAGAGCTTGTGAGTAGGAATGGAACCTGGGTCTCTAGAGATGGGCCTGATTGGCCAACAGCCCTTAGTACTCTCCAGCTTGGCAAAATGTCCTTTTATGGATATTCTTTGCCGGTAATATGTTCTCTTTTTGAAAGAACTTGGAAGTATACATTCAGAAATACCCTACTTTCCCATCAGTGTTCAGTCCAAACTCAAGTTCTACAGCTTCCCCCATTAGATCCTCATGGAAGTTTAGTCACAACTTAACTTCTAGAGTCTACTCTAAGAATCTTGTACCTATTTCCATTCTCAGGTTTGCATCAACGTAGAGCAGCTCCTGCAGAACTACAGATAAATAACCTTCAGTGATGTAGTCTATGGGGACTGATGGAGATCAGAAGCCATCACTAATCTCCAGAAAGCATGTGAACATAGAGTTTTTTTTTTAATTTGTAGAAAGGCCCAAGCAGGTTTTGAGTCCTATGGACATCCCACATGTGATGCAGGTGTACCTGCACATACCACCAAGGAAGAAGACGATCCAGAATGTCTTCCATTGATGTTCACAATCCAGCTAGATCAGCTCCAAACCAGTCAAAAAGAACACTTCTTGGTGTGCAGGGTAAATGTGTGCTAATGGAAAATGACCACAGTCTATGTTCAGTGAAACCAATAAGTGAGGTCCAAAATCTAGATTCAGTTGAGGAAAAGGAATCTTTCCTCAAAGAATACCCAGACCAATCTGTCCTCCTGCAGGGGATCCAATTTCCAATTGAGAAATTAGAATCTGTCCCTCTCTGGACTCAGGAAGAAAATCCTGTCTTTAATGAGGAAGTAGATCCCTTTGAGGACTCCGAGGCAGAATTTCTGCTGAAGGCAACTTAGAGGCCAATCTAGATTTAGAGATTCCTTTCCCCCTTCCTGGGAAAATCTTTATTTTTCTTTTTGTCCTGATTGTTGTAAAAGGTTCATTCTATTTATTTTTCTAACTTTATTAAAATGTCAATGTTTTTGATATATTCTAAAATTCATGAATCCTAAATATGTTTCTTTTTAAACCTACAATCTGAAACATCGTGCATACATGTTCTGGGGGGGGGGGAACAGAGAGTGACAGGGGGCTGTACAAGACAGCCTACTGCATATAATGGGAACTGTTAAATGTACAGGGAGTGGCAAGGAAGCAGGTCATGACTGCATGGGGTGATAAGGTGGCTACAAAAGGTCTAGGACATAGCAGATCAGATGTCCTAAAAATCTATTCTGTCAATTGTGACAAATGCCACAATACTTAAAGTGGTATGTGGGATGCTCTTCCAACAGTGAGTTCAAATCTGTATACATCTTCATTGTGCTTTGGGTAAATATGGAAGAAAAATTTGACTCCAGTAATATAAAATATTTGACAAATGAAAATATTTGACAAAATATATAGAAAATATGTATACTGGAAAGTAAAAGCCATCATCAATAGAAGAAAGAAAGTTTACATAGATGAAAAAACACAAAATCAGGAAGAAAAGAAACCACAATTAAATTAGTTATATGTTAATATGTGTTATATTCTTTATGTTATATATAGTATATTATATAATATATAAGATTGAATATGATTTTTCAAACTACAAAGGCATTTAAATTTTTAGTCTAGTATTTTTTTCACAAAACATTAATGTAAAATATTATTGGGGATAGTAGGGATATAATTTGATTATAATTATATGAATATATATTTGTGCATTTCTAGATATAACACTGATTAAAAATAGATGAATAATTATATACATATATTTGTATATATCTGTCTAGGAAGTGAATATAATGAAACTGACTACAGTATGTATATAAAAGCAGCTATGAGTTGAGGCCATGAGACTCAATCCTGTAATCCCAATGATATGGGAAGCTGAGTTCTGAGTTTTAATCTCTCTTACCCCCTTGGCCTTAGATTTTCTGAGGAGGCCTGGGCCTTTCAGTGTAACAAGGAGACACATATGCAGTGGGATCACACTCCCTGACCCCAGAGGAAAGTCAGTAGAAATCAGGACAAGCCTCTTATGTTATGACAGTCTATTCAGTTCCTGTACCAAGATGGCCATCTGTAGAACATAAGATGGAAAGTTGGCATTCCCTCCAAAAGGGTCTAAAAAGAGCCTTCTGAACTATAGTATCTGACAATACTGAATTAAACCTTATTTCCCTTACCAAGCTGCAAACACATAGAAATATAGCAAGGGCTCAAGAGAGATGGGCAAAGATTTACAAATACATAAATTTATATACTCTGTTTTAGTAATTCAATGAAAATCATCAAAGGCATGTCTTTAATTTTTCTTTTTTCTTTTTAAAAGGAAATGGAAACATACTCTGAGTGTATCAGGAACTGGGTGACAGTTTGGTTGCTGAATTGTTGAATGCACTCCTGAGCAAAGGAGACACATATATTGGGGAAATTGTGTGGGGTTGGGTGTCCTCACGCAACTTTACAAAACAATAGCCATAACTTCTATGATGTCACAGTCACCTTTGCCATAGCAGCAAATAAGTGTCAAACACTGATTTTTCCCTGAAGTAGACTCAACACCACCAAATGGCACAAAGAATAAGAGGGAATGATTACTAGCCACCAGACTTCAGCTTGAGAAGCTGTCCTGACCAGAAGCTAGGATAAATTGAGCTGGAGAAGGCTAATCTCCATGTAAGGCTCCTGAGCACTAAGGACTAGGCACTATTACAGGTATTGGAGAAAAAGAAGTGAATGTGGCTCTCTCCTCACCAATTTCATGCTGAAAAGAAAACCAGAAATCATAATGATACTTTCTGTAAATCAGAGACATGAAATTGGTGGTTTTGTGGCAACAACTTCACATTGGGGAATGGGGAGAGACATCCCTAAAGAGGAGATAGTTGATATGAGAGCCATCATCCAGGCAATTATCTAGGAGCAGGTTTTCTTTCTTTATTTCTTTTTTTGGGTCCGGTCGTGGGGCCTGAACTCTGGGCCTGGGTGCTGTCCCTCAGCTCTTCAGCTCAAGGCTCTACCACTTGAGCCACAGCGCCACTTCCAGCTTTTTTCTTTTTGCTCATGTGGTGCTGAGGAATTGAACCCAGGGCCTCATGCATGCAAGGCAAGTGCTCTACCACTGAGCCACCTTCCCAGCCCTAGGAGCAGGTTTTCCAGGCAGTAAGAACAGTAAGTACATCCCCCATTGATGGGAATGGACCTGACTTGCTTCAGAAAAGGAAAACAGCACTGACATGCTTGCTTGTGAAATAAGAATGGAAGGGTACAATGAAGAAAAGAGAAATCAGAAATGAAGATAGAAATAAATTAGATATTTATTGGATGCTGCAGGTTACAAGAAGAAAAGTTATGATTTTAGTTTAAATCTGATGTGACCCACTTGAACCAAAGTAGTCAAACATATGGGTCTCTGGTGTCTCATAACTGGAATCCTAGTTACTCAGGAGGCTGATATCTGAGATTCAGGTTTGAAGCAAGCCCAAAGGAAATTTGGTAAGACTGATCTCCAATTAAACACCAAAAATATGGACATGAAGCTGTGATTCAGCTGGTAGAGCACTAGCCTTGAGGAAAAAACTAAGGGACAGCACTCAGGCCCCAGGTCCAAATCCAAGGACTTCGCAAAACAAAGAAGCCAACAAATAAATTTTGGTGCTGTCATTCATCATTTAGCATTCTAGTTCAATATATTTGGTATTAGCCTTGGAATTATATCCTTAGCAAATGCTCTCCCGGATATTTTGCTTCATTACCAGTTTTCAAAGTCCTGGCATCACCACTGTCTCCTCCCAGTTAACATAGCAGTGTACCACTAGAAATTTGAAGATTTATTTTATTAATCACAAGAATTCTTATCATCTATCCACATACATGAAATGAATAGTAGCCACATTCCACTACTCTGAATATTTTTAATCCCCCTTTGAGTTAATTACCATTAAGGCTTAAAAACTCTAGAGTGGTTATCAAATTAATTCAACAGTCATCATTCTTCCACCCAATCTTGTAACATAAGTTTATAAAACTAGAGAGTATATGAAAGTGTACACATGATACCTTCTAACTATAATACTCTCAAGAAGTAGGGTTTTACAGAAACATCCTGATTGCATTGCCAAAGCAAAGGATAAGAGATTTAATTAAGCTACCTAACATCTCAGAAGGAAAATGCTATTGGCTTTAGAACAAATTCATTAGCCTGGAACTGAGGAAATTAGTTTCAGAAATGCCAGAGGCAAAGGGTATTATTCAAATCACCTTATCATGAGGCACAAGCAGCCTGTCTAGATCAAACTTCAAGGAAAAAAAGGGATGAATGAAAAGCAATTAATGCTTCTATAACAAGCCAGTTGGTGGTGGTTCATGCTTTTTATCCTAGATACTTAGAAATCTAAAATGAAAGGATCTCAATTCAAAGAATGGCCAGGAAGAAAACCTTCCTCTCTGCAACCAGCAGACAGGAAGCATCAGCTCTGGGCCTGAAGCCCAGCAGGATGGCTTCTGCCCACAGACATCCAGACACACAAGACCACCCGCATCTAAAATATTATCAAATACATTCAAATAGTATCTTCTGTTTGGGAGATAACATTTAAAAGATGCATCAAAAACATTTCACTGAGTTCCAGTTAAAAAAGGAAGAGTGAAAGTGGAAATATGTACTCACTCACTGAAAGCTAAGTCACTGACTAGAATGATGTTAATAGGGCTAGAGGCCTATTTGGTAACTTATTCATTCAACCATCTTTCCTCACAACTTGTCAGTCAGCCTGAATAGTGAGATTTTTGGTTTTTTGTTTTTATTTTTTGTGCACATATTGTACAGAGGGGTTACAATTACATGGGCAAGATAATGAGTACATTTCTTATCAAGCATTGCAGCCTCCTCCTTTGTTTACCCTTCATATCACTTCCCAGTCTCCCCTTGCTCCCCCAATCCCCCCCCCCCCCCCGCACCAAAGTTGTAAAGTTCGTTTTTGACATGACAACTTGTACTTCTCATTGTAGCAACAGGTCCACCTGTATTCTTTTTTTTTTTTTTGTCGGTCGTGGGGCTTGAACTCTGGGCCTGGGCGCTGTCCCTCAGCTCTTCAGCTCAAGGAGAGCACTCTACCACTTGAGCTACAGCGCCACTTCTGGTTTTCTGGTGGTTTATTGGAGATAGGAGTCTCACTGTCTCTCCTGCCCGGGCTGGCTTTGAACCGCGATCCTCAGATCTCAGCCTCCTGAGTAGCTAGGATTACAGGCGTGAGCCACCAGCGCCCGGCTCCACCTGTATGCTTAAACGACTTGTTTTTCCCCATCTCCTCTACAAATTATACCGACATCAAATATAGTGAAAGCAGGGGTTAAACTGAGATTTTTGAATGAAATGTGTGTGAGCATGTAGCTTGTGAAAGTAGTAATGAAAAGCTAGGCACTGGAAGCTCAGGCCTGTAAAACTAGCTACTCAGAACGCTGAGATATGAGGAACTCAGTTCAAAGACAACTGAGCAAAAAAGACTCTTACCTCCTGTAAGATTAAATTAAAAGAAAGCTGAGCTGTGCTTCAACTGGTAGAGTGCTAGCATCACATACAAAAGCTAAGGGACAGTATTTAGGTCCTGAATTCACGCCCCATACTCAAAGCTCTCATACACAAAATAAGCATGTCAACACCACAGTATATGCATATGTTAGCAAGAGATGTAGATGAATGGGACAATGACATCATTTACCTCACCTTTAGTCTCAAGCATTCTGTGTAGCATAGCTCAGTGTGTGAAAATCCCTAGTGTGTGAAAAGTCCTGTATATGCCTTTATCTGATTGGGAGAAGGGAAGGGAAATAACAAAATGCTGAAAGAAGTACAAAAGGTGACCCATTGCAACAATGATACTCACAGTACACTATGGCAGAAATTAACTTTACAATGTAAGGGGGGGAGTGGAGGGAAGGGACAGAGGGTGAAAAACACTGGAGTAGGTACCAATGTTCAATGAGAAGTGTTACTTAATCATGTAAATGTAACCCCTCTGTACAGCATCTTTATAATAAAATTGATTTTTAGAAATATAAAAATTAAAAAAGGTTTTTTCATAAAAATCTCAAGCTGATACTAACAGAACTTCTGAGTTCATGTCAAAGTGTTTTTTTAGGACTTTCAAGAAGCTAGTACTAAGAACATATAACCACAATTAAGTGATAATGAGAAAAGTAGTGTTTTTTATTGTATTATATGAATAAAGAAAAATTTCTTTTCATTTCTGTTTACGTGGAATTCATGTTTGTGATCTGCATTGTTCCCAAGTCAGACTAATCTCTTGTCCTTAGCTTTCTTTGGTATGTATAGCCTGGACATGTAGTCTGAGGTAGAAGAATTATTCTTTGTTCAACTTGAAGGTCTAGCATAAAAGCCTTCCTCCCTGGGCAGAAGGAGGAGGAGGAGAAGGAGGAAGTTAATAAAACCAAACCAGTGAGAGAGAAAAATTGAGAGAGCAAGGGAAGGAGTGACATTTCAAAAAAGAAATGTATCCTGACCTGACTTATATGACTGTAACCTCTGTGTAACTCACCTTGATAATAATAATACAAAAGAAAAAACAGAAATATAGTGCTGGAGGCATAACCCAAATGGAAGATCAGACTAATATGTATGTGATACCAAGTTCAAACCCCATCATCAATTTCCCCTTCAAAAAATGGCTTTTCTCATCACTTGTGCTTTCCCTAGCTTATGAAAGGGGGTGCAAACAGTTAAAGAGAGAGAAAGGTAATCTTTCAGGAACAGAACTGTACTTGCAATGAGCAGTACTTGCTAGAACACATGTTGACTAGAACACATGAAGACTCTATGTTTTCTGAAATAAACAGACCTAGTTGGGCTTGAATACAGGCTCCACTGTATACTAGCTGGGGACTCAAAATTAACTAAACTCTCTGGATCTCAAATTCTTCACAGGTAAAGTGAGCATAACAATACTTATATCACGGGATTATGAGATCTGGATGTCATCAAACATGGAGTGGGTTTTATTTTAGGTGTGTGTTCAACACTCAAACACTGCTGGAAGGAGTATAAACTGGCATGATGTTTACTATATTACTTAACAGTAATACAACAACTACTACAGACTCACTCCTGTAATCTTACTTACAAAAGGTTCTAAGCCTGGACAGGAAACTGGAGCAGACTCATCTCCAATGAGCTCTAAAAAAGCTTGAGGTGGAGTTTGGTTCAAGTGGTAGAGTGCTAGACTTAGCATAAACCTCAGGAACAGTGCCCAGACCCTTAGTTCAAGCCCTAGGATCAACACAAGCACACACACACACACACACACACACACACACACACACACACACACTAAATTTTGTATGTTCCTATCATCCCACTTAATAATACTTTCCCTCTTCCAAGTTCACCAGTTGTTGTTTTTTTTTTGTTTTAAAAGGGACTTGCTGTGTAGCTCAGGCTGCTCTTAAACTTACAATCCTCCTGGGTGCTGGGATTACAGGCATGCCTACCATAATTGGCTTCACTCAGTAACTTTATTTATTACATTTTCTGCAAGAAATCCATTCATACTTAAGATATATGGCTTAAAGCTGTTCACAGTAATATTCTACTGGACAAAATGTAAACAATATAGCTGGACATGGTACTATGCAACCACATGGTAATGCCAGCCAATACTCAGGAGAATAAGGAATTGAGGAAAGCTTGGTCTACACTGCAGAACCTGGTCTCCAAGTGAAAGAAATTCTAAAAATATTAATCTACTATGAAGCACACTATGTTAAATTTATGTAATGGAACAAATAGATCATTGTTAATGGAAATAAAATCTTGGCAGAAATTATAAATACATACATATGTATATATATTTAAATTTGGAGAAATAAAATTTCAAGTGGTATTATCTGCATCTTTCAGTCTACTTGTCACCTACCTATTTACCAACACATTGATTTCTGTTAGTCTTCACAAAACACTGTTCTCTCACATTAGTACAAAAAATTGCAAAACAAAAAGTACAAAAAATACATTATCATAAATACAAATGTAGTTCAATCCCTACTATAAGAATTTGGAGAAAACTTGCATTCAGTTAATGGCATTGAATATTGTTCAAGAAGGGGAGTCTAGGAGAATGTTGACTCTGTGTGTGTGTGTGTGTGTGTGTGTGTGTGTGTGTGTGTGTGTGTGTGTGTGTGTGTGTGTGTGTTCCATGAGTAAATAATGGAGTTAGAAGTCGACCTATTATTCTTGCTTAGTCTTTTTGCTCAAAGCTGACACTACCACTTGAGCCACATCTCCACTTCTCGATTTTGGTTTCTTAATTGGAGAAATATCTCAGATTTTTCTGCATGGGATGATTTAAACCTGAATCCTCACTTTTTGACCTCTAAAGTAGCTAGGTTTTTAAAACATGAGCCACTGGTGGATAGCAACTACATTAACATTTTTGCATGTTTGATGAACTTTAAAGTAAAACATATATGTTACTTTTGAGAATGGCAGGAAAGAGTAATAAATGTCTAACAGAATTTAAAACATACAAAGCTGAGAATGGCAACTAGCTGAGAATAGGATGGAATAAATCAAAATTTCCTATAACAGTTTTCAGTCTGTGCACAGAAATGATTGCATTGTTGGAGGCCAAGGCCATCAGATAGCTGAGCTCCAGCTGGCTGCTATGCTCATGAGGCCAGCTAGTGCTATTCACAAGAATGTGATGTTGTTGGATGGCAAGGATCAGCTTCAAGTTCGGAACCTGGAATGTTTCTATTAATCTAGAAGGGGAAATATACCAGGACCCAATGACTGGGTATGTGGTTAGTGGTAGAATGCTGGCCTAGCATGCATGATACACTTGATTTGATTCCTCAGTATGATGTAAGCAGAAAAACTGGAAGTGGTGCTGTGGCTCAATTGGTAGTGTGCTAGCCTAGAGCAAGAGAAGCTTAGGGAGAGTGCCCAGGCCCTGATTTCAAGCCCCCAGTGCTGGCAAAATTAAAAACAAAAACAAAAACAAAAACAAACCAACCAAGCACAAAATGCTGTTTGTTGAAATAAATATGTTGAAGAATTCTTTATGTTCACTAGAAAATTGTGCTGTTGGGCATTCATAATGAACTTTGTTATGAAAAATTAAAGTAAATTAATGAAATATTATCTGGCATTGGACAGGGCATAGTGAGATCTAAAAATGATTGCTGCCTATGGTTACTTGACATAACAACATTAGAGATACACTTGCCAGATTGTGATTTTTTTTCAGTATACAATTGTGGGATTTTTTTCTTTTTCAAAATAACTTTACTGCCGGGTGCCAGTGGCTCACACCTGTAATCCTAGCTACTAAGGAGGCTGAGAATTGAGGTTCTCTGTTCAAAGCCAGTCCAGGCAGGAAAGTCTGTGAGACCCTTATCTCCAACTAAAGGTTCAGAAAATGTGAAGTGGCACTGTTGCTCAAGTAGTAGAGTGCTAGCCTTGAGCTGCAGAGCTGAGGGACAATGCCCAGACCCAGAGTTCAAGCCCTACAGCCATCAAAAAATAATAATAGTAATAATATTAATTTTATTGTTACTATTAAGGTTTTATATATAAAGGCTACCATTTCATATGTTTGTTTCTTTGATAAAAGAAACACATATCCATCTTCATTGCCAACAGTTGCTATATATTTATTCAAATACACACATACACACATACAAACACGTGTAGTATAAAGACCCAGGCAGTCTGCAAGGAAATATTTTAATAGGAATTCCATAAAATATTGTCTGCTGAGATCTGACTTGAATTTATAGTAATATCTAGCTGCTTCCACCCCTGGACAAGTCATCATCATTGGTGAAGATGTTGCCATTTGAATTTAGAATGCCCCAGAAAGACCTGTGTTAAAGAAAAATGATTTACCATTTCCTGAGAATACCTGAATATTTCCTCTGGAGATTAAGTTCTTCAGAGTGAAACCCATGAGAACATAGACTCTCATCTTCTTTCTTCTTTTATCTTTAATCATTCTAAGTCAAAAACTTTTCTCTTTGACATACTCTCCACTTTCACATTGTCTTGTCACAGGCACCAAAGCAATAAAACCAACTGAACATACCCTGAAACCTTCGAACTTGTAAATCTGAGTAAGCTGCTTAATAAATGGACAATATCATTATTATGGTAGGTTATTAAGCTAACACAGAAGTCTAGTCTTTCTAACAATGTAGAATATATTAAAATGTGCTTCATTATAAAATATCTAACTCCATATTGTATTTTGTGTTTTTGTTTCTGTTAGTCCTAGGGCTTAAACTCAGGACCTGGATGGTGCTTTTGTGTTCTAGGCCAGAGCTTGACATACAATCTGAACTGAACTCCATTTCCCCTGGTGGTTAATTGGAGATGAGAATCTAATGAAGTTTCCTACTTAGGCTGGCTTTGAACAGTGATCTTCGGATCTCAATCTCTTAACTAGCTAAGATTACATCCTTGAACTACCAGTGCCTAACCATGTTGCATATTTTGTGTAATTCCAATTTCCAGCATTGTGTAGATGCTCTTACTACAATATATTAAAAAAAAGTAACCCTGTTTCCATTGTATTTGATGATGGTATAATTTGTGTGTGTGTGTGGGGAAGGGAACAAACAAATTGTTTAAATAGGGATACAGATGGACCTATTGCAACAGTGAGATGTACAAGACGTTATGTAGAAAAACGAACTTTACAACTTTGGCACAGGAGTGGGGAGCGGGGTAGGGGAGATAGGTAGGGATGGTAAGGGGAAACAAAGGAGGAGGCAACAATGCTTGATAAGAAATATACTCATTACCTTGCCCATGTAATTTTAACCCCTCTTTATTGTATTTTCACAGTAAAAAAAACCCTTAAAACATAATATGGATATTTGTAAAGTTTATAATAAAGAATGTTCAGCCTTTACAAAATGTATGCAAAATCTATGCTAAACTATTGATATTTACTGTACCTTTCCTGCAATCAGTTTGATATAGTTTAATATTTGTCATGCCAAGTTTTTCTATATTCTACTGGAGATTTACTTTTTCATGTATGTATATATATTTATATGTACATGTATCTACCTATCTATCTATCTATCTATCTATCTATCTATCTATCTATCTATCTATCTATCTATCTATCTATCTATCTATCTATCTATCTATCTATCTATCTATCTATCTATCTATCTATCTATCATCTATCTATTTATCTATATCTATCTATCTATCTATCTATCTATCTATCTATCTATCTATCTATCTATCTATCTATCTATCTATCTATCTATCTATCTATCTATCTGTCTGTCTATCTATCTACATATCTATCTATCTATATCTATATATTCTGTATTCTCTCTCTCTATATATATATATTCCAATGTGGATAAATATACTTGAAACTTTGCTTTGTTATTCTGTTCAGAAGCTGAAACTGGTCAGCTCATTCTGTGACAATATCTGTGCTCATTCTCATCATTCCTTTATTTACCACACAATCTGCCTTCTAAAACCAGCTTCATTTCCTAGGTAAGGTTACCAATCAGTCCAACCAATATACACCCAGAGGCTTTTAATAAAGCAAGCTTTAAGGAAGGAAGATAACATGAAGTGACAACTACAGAATTTCTACAGAGACCTGACATCGTTCACATTTCTGCCTTCCTTCTCTTCTCATACTTCAGAAAGCATTGACTAACCCTGTAAATATACTGCATTTATAACTTAAGGATCAGTGTTTTTTTTTCCAACCTGAAACCTTCTTTTCCATGATTTTTAACATAAACTTTTAGGACTTTTTTTGATTCTGATAGGATTCCATTGAAAACGAAGCCAAGTATATCAAGAAAGCCAATGTTTTCAACTCAGAGTACTAAACAAAAGAGGGAGAAAATGAAGGTTAGCTATATATGTTAAGCACAAATATAGGCAATATCAAGATATTTTGAAATTGTATATTTTTACTGGATAAAGTGGCTCAAACCTGTAATATTATCTGCCTGGAAAACATAGATTAGAGAATTCCAGTTCCAGGCAAGCACAGACAAAAAAAGTTTCAGAAACTCTAACCATTTGCTGGGTGCAATGTGTTTTGCTTGTTCAAGCACGCCCAGGCATGGTGATAGTACCTGAAAATAAGCAATCAAATTACATTCTGCAGTTATGGCAGTAGTAGAGATGCTGTTTCACAAGTATAGAGTTTTGGGTTCAATCTTCCAGCACTGCTAGGCATTTAAGTGTGTGACAGGGCAAGAATTTGGCATGTCTAAGGTCAAGATTTCACACACTTTTTACAAGCTCTAATAAAACCTTTACCTCTTTTGGTATTTTTTAAAAAATATGCCATAACTTCCATGCCCAAACCAAATATTTTCCTATCAGAGCTTTTCTCCTATCCGTTAACTAATATGTTATGTGTTGGATACTGTCCCAATGAAATCACACTAAAGATAAAAAATCCATTTCCTTAGAAAGTGACTGCATTTGGAAACAGAATCTCAAAGGTAGCATTTAAGTTGAAGTCTCCTCCAAGAAAAGCAGAAGGCCTTGAATATTCCAAGGAAAGAGGACTCTGAAGAAGCCAACTCTGATCTTGGAGTTTTAGTTCCACCAACTCAGAGGCAATGTATTTACAGTGTTAATGCTACCCAATCTGTGGTAGTGTGTTATTACAATTAATAACAAATGTGGAATCTATAAGACATGAAAAGTCATTGACTCTTGGGGTCCATGACTCATCTCTACAATGCTAGTGATTAAGAAGGATGAGACATGGGGGATAATGCTTTTCAGGCTAGTAGGAAAATTCATGAATACTATCTCCAATTAACGATAAAAATTTCTGGGCTGGAGACATGGTTCAAATGGTAGACTGATTATTGTTAACAAACAGAGAATATGAGGTATGTTCAAGCCCAAATTGGGAGAAAGAAAAAGTCCTTAGAATACTATGAGAAACAGAGCTATGAATAGGAAAGCAGAAACAAAAGAAATAAACATTGATACAGACAGACCTTCCCAATGTCAAATATGGCACAAACTCTAATATTTAGGGTTTTCCTTCCTATACAGTAGAAATAAATGGTAGTTTGATTTGACAAAACTAAAGTGTAAAACTGTATGCAATAAACAATCACATTACTTTTATGTTTCCATAATTTAAATTTCCTACAAATTTATAGAATAGTGTAGCTTTGGAAAATCAATAAATGTTGCATTTTCATATAGGATTACATATCCTTTCAAGTGTTGTCTAAAACTGATCTACACTGAAATAATTGCCATTGTACCTTTCTCAAGATTCCAAATGTTTATATTTTCTACTGACCTTCCACAAAAATCATACCCCAAACATAACTTTTTAGTTTGTTCATGCAATCATAGAAACATAAACATATGGCCCAAAATGTTAATTACCTTTATCTGCTGTCAGTAATGTAGTATAACTAATACAATTAAGTATATACCTTGAGAGAAATAAGATTCATCCTTCTAAATACAGATTTGCAGGCATACACGTGCGCACGTGCACACACACACACACGTGCGCACACACACACACACACACACACACACACACACACACACACACATATTTACCATTCTGACTCAGGTTAGGTTCCTGACATTGAGTATCAGACAATGATCTAATAATCAAACTTTCCTGCCCAGATATAAAATACATTCATAATTCCACACATACAAAAATACCAGATCATTCAAAATAATGAGAATATTTAAAAGAACCATCCAGCTCCTGAGCCATTTACTCCCTGATTTCATTCATTCATGATGATTCATTTTTCATATAATAATTAAAAATCTTTCTGAGTCTCTGATTAGCAGACAAAAATATGCTATCATATAATAGAAAATGTAGGTAAAATTACTTGTCCCTAGGTAATCTTTAATATATCTTATCAAAGACTTCTGTTTCCTTCTTGCAGAGTCTGTTTCCGGCATTTTGCCATCATGTCTAATATTAAATTACAAAGGACATGCCATATTCCTTAATTCAATTTTCCTAAAGGTTACGCTATGGAGTTGAATCTGATTTGTTTGCGTATTCTAAATTAAATATTCTCAACAACTTGAATTATTGTTGGTGTTACTCCTAAGCCATTTGAAACATCAAAAAGAACTGGAAATTCACTTGGCAATGATTTGTGACTGGCAGTAATGGTTGTGGGGGGATGAAAGACTTGAATTATCTAGAGTGCCTTAAAAATGGTACTGTTCTTTAAAGGGATGATCGTTTAGTAAGCTTTTAAAGTGTGGTTTTCTTATTTCATCTAACAAGATAAAAGTATGCTTTTCATCACATTCTTGCCTGCAAAGCAGAAGAATTATTTCCTTTGTACAGTTTATGCCCAGCTGCTACTGTAGTGAAACCCACAAACAACTGCACAGCTGTGTTAGCTGCTCTAGATTTTGAAAATTTCTTCCAGTAGTCCTTGTAATTTGAGCCCAAATTTATGTGATAGCACATAATCCACAATTACAAAGCACCACAGTATACAAAGACCACGTGCAAAATGAGGTTCAATTTTTTTCTTTGTTGTTTCCTTTTTGTCTTATTGTCTTTTAAGGAGCTAGGGGCTGTTTATTTCTCATTATTGTTGATGTGACCTAAATAAATTTACCACATTATTCAAATAAAATAAATAGATATAAAAAGACATATTTAGTCACAAAATAAAGCTCAACATTTGAGTGACTTTTTTTATTCTAGTCCTGTTCTCAGTTATCTTCAAATAACGTTGAGATGAGTCAAGCATATGTGTAAATCGACATATATCAAGCACACAGAACTCTGGAATCTTTGCGCTTTGATTTCTATATCAACTTCACCTAGAAAAGAAAATTATCACTTGCTTCATGTCTTAAGTAATCTACTTAAAACAAGTTTTATTAGTCTTTTTCTCTTAAAATAAAATTTTTTTGCCAGTCCTGGGTTTCTAAAATTATTTATTATTTATTTTTTAATTGTGAAAATACCGTACAGAGGGGTTACAATTACATGGATAAGGTAATGAGTACATTTCTTATCAAGCATTTTTGCCTTCTCCTTTATTTCCCCTTCCCATCCTTTTCCATCTCCCCATTGGTATAAGTTCTGGAGGGGAAGGGAAAAAAAACACATTTTTTTAATAGCATATAGGTGGACCCATTGCAACAATGAGATGTACAAGATGTTATGTCCAAAAACCAACTTTACAAGTTTTATTACTTTTATCAATAGATCTCATAATCTATGGAATTGAGGCATTGCATAAGTATTTGATTTCTTATATCCACTGAATTAATATTGCATTTATTTTCCTTTTTGGCCCATGAAATAATGACATTCATGAGAATAAAACATCACTGTTTTTCATTTTGGTTGCCAAAATGGAACTGTTAGACATTTTGAAATTTTAACTTTAAATCTGAACATTCAAATTTCATTATTACTTCAACTTCACGACAACTTTAATGTTAAAACAAAAAGAATTATTAAATAGAAAGCAACATTGTAAGTTATCACACCTTAATTCCTGAATTGATTTTATGATAAAAACAATTATATTTATATAACATGATATATGTACTCAAAGTATGAGATATGGAAACAAAAGACTCCTTTTTTGTTTTTGTGTTTGTTGTTCGTTATAGCATGTGATGATTCTGTCTTCTTTACCATATGCATGGTATATTCATTGTACGTCTTCAGGAAGGTGGGAGGTGGGCACAGAGCTTTAGGGAAAAGGGTGAAAATTGCAGTAGTGGAGTTCATTGAACATTGATGATTTAACACATGGATGGGGACAGGAGGGAGGGATGAGGAACAAGTGAGGGAACTGAAGATATTCTATAAAAGGAAATGTACTCATTACATGACTTATGTAATTGTAATCCCTCTATAAATCACCTTAATAATAACAACAGAGAAAAATTTTAAAACTCAAACAGAATGTTGTTTCTTAGAATTCTAGATATTTTTTTGTTCACTGGTTTGGGCTGCTTGAGTCTATTTCTAAAAATATCTACATTGATATTCATTGAGTGAATTTGTGAGCTACTAGTATATAAAAGTCAATTATGATTTCTTGTATGTTTTTTTTGAGACTCTAATTTATTTACTTCTTTAATCGAATTTGTATTATTTCTGTCTACTGGGTTTTGGTTAGGCCTGCTCCTGTTTTTCAAGGACCTAGTGTTGCAACATTAGTACTGATTCAAGATTGTTCTAATTTGTTTTCTTTGTGTGTGTGTGTGTTTGAAAATACTGTACAGAGGGGTTACAATTACCTAGGCAAGATAATGAGTACATTCCTTATCAAGCATTGTAGCTTCTTCCTTTGTTTCCCCTTCCCATCACTTCCCATTCTCCCGCCGGCCCTCCCCCCAATCCTCCTCTGCCCCCACCAAACTTGTAAAGTTCGTTTTCGACATAACGACTTGTATATCTCATTGCTGCAATGCGTCCACCTGATTCCCTGGTTAAACAATTTGTTTTTTCCCTTCCCCTTCACAAATTATGACAACATCAAATACAGTGAAGGCAGGGGTTATACCGTGGGGGAGGAACGTACAAGGCAACATAGAAATCATCTTATAAATGTGTTAGAAACAATCATATGAAAAAAAATTTAAATACATATCTTAGGCTTCATTTCCTTAACACCAACTAATCTGATCTTTTCTGCTTGACTCAGACATATACTAGCTATTGCAAATAAGGGAAACCATGGGACCTATGTTTCTTTGGGGCTGGCTTATTTCACTTAATATAATTTTTTTCCCCAAGTCTTTCCATTTCCTAACAAATGGGGCAATCTCATTCTTTCTGATGGAGGAACAGAATTCCATTGTGTATATATACCACATTTTCTTGATCCATTCATCTACTGAGGGGCATCTGGGTTGGTTCCATATCTTAGCTATGGTAAATAAGGCTTCAATAAACATAGTCGTGCTGGTAGCTTTAGTGTGGTCTTGTTTGTGAACATTTGGGTAAATGTCAAAAAGTGGGATTGCTGGATCATAGGGGAGCTCTATGTGGAGTCTTTTGAGGAACCTCCATACTACTTTCCAAAGTGGTTGAACAACTTTGCACGACCACCAACAATGCAGTAGAGTTCCCTTCTGTCCCCATCTCCTCCAGCAACTGTTGTTATTAGAGTTCTTGATTATAGCCATTCTAACTGGGATGAGGTGGTATTTCAATGTTGTTTTGATTTGCATTTCTTTTATAGCTAGGGAGATTGAGCATTTCTTCATGTGTCTATTGGCCATCCTTCTTTCCTCTTCAGAGAAGTTTCTCTTTAAGTCTTTAGACCACTTATTTACTGGGCAGTTGTTTCTTTGAAGATTTGTTGTTGTTGGATTTACTTTTGAGAGTTCCAGGTATATTTTAGATATGAAACCCTTGTTTGTTGTATGGTTAGTGAAGATCTCCCAATCTGTGGGCTTTCTATTGATCTTGCTAGCTATGTCCTTTGCCATGCAGAAGCTCTGCAGTGTCATGCAATCCCATTTCTCCAACCTTTCTTTGATTTGTTGTGTTTCTGGGTCTCTATTCAGAAAAATTTTGGCCTGTGCCAAGGAGACCTAGGGTTTCTCCTATTCCATCCTGTAATGTTTTCAGAGTGTCTGCTTTGACTCCGAGGTCTTTGATCCATTTGGAGTTGATTCTGGTGCAGGGTGATATATAAGGATCTTGCTTTAGTTTTCTACAAGTAGGTAACCAATTTTGCCAGCACCATTTACTGAAGAGGCTATCTTTCTTCCATTCTATTTTTTTTTTTGCTCCCTTATCGAAGATTAGATGGCTATAGGTCTGTAGGTTCATTTCGGGGTTTTCAATTCTATTCCATTGGTCATGAGGTCTGTTCTTGTGCTAGTACCAAGCTGTTTTGATTACTATGGCTTTATAGTAGAGTTTGAAATTTGGTATTGATATTCCTTCAGCACTGTTCTTTCTGTTGAGGATTGTTTTTGCTATTCGGGGTCTTTTATTGTTCCATATGAATTTTTGGATTGCTTCTTCTATTTCCTTGAAGAATGAGGTTGGAATATTGATAGGTATAGCCTTGAATTTGTAGATAGCCTTGGGAAGTATTGCCATTTTCACGATGTTGATCTTTCCAATCCAGGAGCATGGGAGGTTTTTTTTTTTTTTTTTTTTTTTTTTTTTTTTTTTTTTTTTTTTTTTGCCACCTCCTAAGTTCTGTTTTGATTTCCTTTTTCAAGTTTTTAAAGTTTCCATCATAGAGGTCCTTCACTTCTTTGGTTAAGTTAATTTCTAGGTATTTTATTTTATGTGGGAATATTACGAATAGAGTTGCTTTCCTAATTTCAGCCACACTTTTCTCATTGTTGAAATACAGAAAAGCCATTGATTTTTTGAGGGTTAAATTTATACCCTGCTGCTTTACCAAAATTTTGAATCAGCTCGAGTAATTTTGGAGTGGATTCTGTGGGATTCTTTAAATACAAGATTATGTCATCTTCAAAGAGGGAGAGTTTTACTTCTTCTTTCCCTATTTGGATCCATTTTATGTTTGCATCTTGTCTTATTGCTGTAACTAGGCATTCTAATACTAGATTGAAGAGAAGTGGAGAGAGTGGATATCCTTGTCTCATTCCTGAGTTAAGAGGAAATGGTTCTAGTTTTTCACCATTAAGTATAATGCTGGCTGTAGGTTTGTCATATACAGCCTTTATTGTATTGAGGAATGTTCCATGGATTCCTAATTTTTCCAGAACCTTCATCATAAGGGAGTGTTGGATCTTGTCAAATGCTTTTTCTGCATTTATTGAGATAACCATGTGGTTCTTATCCTTGCTCCTGTTAATATGATGAATTTATTTATTGATTTGTGTATATTGACCCAGCTTTGCATCCCTGAAATGAATCCTGTTTGATTGTGGTGTATGATTTTTTGGATGAATTATTGAAGTCGATTGGCCAGAATTTTGTTGAGAAGTTTTGCATCAATGTTCATCAAAGAAATGAGTCTATAGGTCTCTTTCTTTGATGAGTCCCTGCCTGGTTTTAGGATGAGGGTTATGATGTCTTCATAGAATGAGTACGGTAGTGAACTTTCTCTTTCAGTTTCATTGATGAGTTGGAGGAGTATTGGTGTGAGCTCTTCTTTGAAGGCTTTGTAGAATTCCATTGTAAAGCCATCTGGTCCTGGGATTTTCTTAGATGCGAGGTCTCTTATTGCTGTTTCTATTTCAATGCTTGATATGGGCCTGTTAAGATGGTTTAACTCATCTTGGTTTAGTTTTGACATGTCAATATTTGCTAGGAAAAAGTCTATTTCTGCCAAGTTCTCAAACTTATTAGCATAAAGTTTTGAGAAGTATTCCAGTATAATGTTCTGAATCTTGGTTGTTTCTGTGGTGATGTTTTTATTCTCATCTCTGAGTTTATTTATTTGGGTATGTTCTCTTCTTTTTCTGAGAAGATTTGCCAAGGGTCTGTCAATTTTGTTAATTCTTTCAA
Organism: Dipodomys merriami; assembly: GCF_024711535.1. Lineage (NCBI taxonomy): Eukaryota > Metazoa > Chordata > Mammalia > Rodentia > Heteromyidae > Dipodomys > Dipodomys merriami. Next base: position 242,841 of record NW_027206394.1, read on the forward strand.
AGAACCAACTCTTCGTTTTGTTGATTCTTTGTATGATTTTTTGTGTTCTAATTCATTTAATTTTGATTTAGTTTTAATTATTTCTTTCCATCTACTGGATTGGGTCTTTTCTTGCTTCTCTTTTTAAGGAGGCTCAGATGTCTCATTAAATTGTTGGTTTCAGATCTCTCCAATTTGTTGATGTAGGAACTCAGAGCTATAAACTTGCCTCTAAGTTCTGCCTTTGCTGTGTCCCAGAGGAGCTGGTAATTTTTGTGTTCATTTTTCTTGAATATCATGAACATTTGAATCTCCTTTCTAATCTCTTCCATGACCCACTCATGATTCAGCAGTGTGTTTTTAAGCCTCCATGTGTTACAGGATTTTCTTTGGTGGCTTTTGGTGCTGAGTTCTAATTTTGTTCCCTTTTGGTCTGAGAGAATTCAAGGTATAACTTCAATGTTTCTGAATTTGGACAAGTTTGCTTTGTGGCCTAAAATGTTGTCTATTTTGGAAAATGTTCCATGTGCTTCTGAGAAAAACGTGCATTCTGATGCTGCTGAGTGAAATATTCAGTAGATGTCTGTTAAGTCTAATTGATCTATGCAGTTGTTTAGGTCTGTGATTTCTCTGTTGAGTTTTTGCAGAGTTGATCTATCTAGTGGGGAAAGTGGTGTGTTAAAATCCCCAACAATTAATGTCATTGGATCTATGTGGGATTTGAGTTATAGTAGTGTTTCTTGGTTAAATTTGGGTGCTCTGTTTTTTTGGCGAATAGATATTTAGGATTGTAATATGCTCCTGAAGGAGAGATCCCTTAATTAGTATGTAGCGACCTTCTTTATCTCTTCTCACTAATTTTAATTTGAAGTCTATGTTATCTGATATTAGGATTGCAACTCCCACCTGTTTATGGGGGCCATTTGCTTGGTAGATTTTGTTCCAGCCTTTCATATTGAAAATGTGTTTGTTTTTATGGGCAAGTTGTGACTCCTGAAGGCAGCAGATAGAAGGATCTTGCTTTTTAATCCAACTAGACAGTCTATGTCGCTTAATTGGAGACTTAAGTCCGTTAATGTTGAGAGATAGGACTGAGAGGTATTTGGGAGTTCCTGCCATTTTATCCACCTTCTTGGGGGTTGCGGCAACTGGGTTATTCCTATGGTTCTTGGATTCTCAGTTTGGGTGAGGTTTCTTGGCCTTTATTGTGGTCTTATTGGTTTTCTATGTGCAGGCCATCTTTAAGAATCTTTTGTAGGGCTGGTTTGGTGGAGATATATTGTTTCAGTTTTTCTTTGCTATGGAAGGTTTTTATTTGACCTGAGGCTATGAAGGAAAGTTTAGCTGGATACAGAATTCTTGGTTGATAGTTGTTTGTCTTTAGGGCATGGCATACATCATTCCAGGCTCTTCTTGCTTTGATTGTCTCTGCTGATAAATCTGAAGTGATTCTAATTGGTTTCCCTTTATAGGTGATTGATACTTTGTTCTTGACAGTTTTAAGGATCCTTTCTTTGGTCTGAATTGATCCTGTGTGGATTATAATGGGGCAGTGGTATGTCCTATTCTGGTCTGGTCTATTTGGAGTTCTAAAAGCTTCTTGTATCTGAATAGGCCTTTCTTTTTGCATGTTTGGGAAGTTCTCTGCTAGGATCCTGTTAAACAAATTTCCTAGAACATTAACTTCTGTCTCTATGTGCTCCTCTACAACCATTATCCTCAGATTAAGTCTTCTGATTGTGTCTTCCAAGTGTTGAATAGATCTATCATATTTCTTGGATTTGTCTTGGATGGTTGTATGTTCTTTCTCTATAATAGCTAGGCTGTCTTCAATCCCTGAAATTCGATCTTCTGCATGGTCTAACCTATTATCAAGGCTTTCTACTTTGTTTCTTATTTCTTTTCCTTCTACTTGGTCGGCTTTCATGGCTTCAAATTCTTTGTTGGAGCTTTGTTTTAGATCTTGTATGAACTTCTTTTCTTCCTTAATTTGGTGCTCAGTATTTATTCTCAAATCACTTAGTTGATTGGTTATGGTTTCCTTGGACTCCCATTCCTTCTGTTGTGTTCCATTCAGCATTCCCTTTGTGGTCTCCCTGACTTCCTTCAGCTCTGTGTTTATGTATTCCATGAATCCCTTTAGTGATCTTTCTGTATTCTCATCCTGCTCTCTCAATTCCTGTATTACTCTCTGATTAGCTTCCTCACATTCACGCACTTCCTGTAGTTCTCTTTGAGTGTTCTCAACCTGCTCATGCCATTCCTGACTTTCTTTTTGAGTGTTCTCAAGTTGCTCACACAATTCCTGTATCAATCTCTGAGTAGCTTCCTCATGCTTCTGATATTCCTGCATTTAAAGTTTGTTTTTCCTCCTCTCTCTCCCTATCATGCTCATACAGAGTCCTTTGCAGGTTTTCAATCTTTTCATTTACCGTGTTTACCAGTAGTGTTTGTAGAGCTTTTTGGGAACTCTCCTCTGGATTATTCATTATCTGTTCTGTCCCCTGATTATGAGTGGGAGTTGAGATACACAGACTTGCCATTTTTCTTGTGTTTTTCCGGATTGCTCTGCCCATTTGGGATGAAAGTAACACCAGTTTTGTGTTAGCACACTATTTTAAGGCAAGCATCAACCAAAGTCTGTAGTTGCACAGTCAAAAGTCTGCAGATACAATCTAGTTCAATAGATATATCTTTTCAACATCAAACAACTATGTATTAATGGGGAGGAGGGGTGGCCTTCCCTCCTCTGCTCCCTGAGAAGGAGTGAGGATGTCAGGCTTCTACTCACACCAGAGTCTTAGTTCCTGGATCATCTCTGGTCTGCGAAGTGCAGGATGAAGATGTCTACTCCTTGCTGGTTCTTGCTGGTGTTGAGTAGAATCCGCTCACCTGCCGCATCTGACACCTTTGTCCTGGACTCTCTGTGTTGCAAGTATGGCGGCTATGGCCACTGCTACCACAGCTGTCTCCTTGCCTGGATTTTCCCTCTCTGGCCTAACTCTCTGCACTGTGATGGCACACTTGGTGTGATTCTCTCGTTTTAGGACTGTTCACTGGAACACTAAAACTGCTTTCTATGCAAGAGCTTGTTTAGCCTCCAGCTTCTCCTCTGCCATCCTCCTGGAACTCCATCAAAATAGTCATTTTTGAAAATCACAAAATGACATCTCTTGAAGCTTCTTTATCTATTAAATAAAATGTATTTGCATTCTAAATATGTCATTCATCTCTCCAACAATTGTATAACCAAACCAACTCCATGGCAAATAGATCCTCTGATTAATTCAAGTAAATATTTAGGAACAGAAGTTATCACAATTGTATAGAAATATTTACCCACCACTCTAGAAATTAAATCTGAAATCATAAAGTATTGGGATTAATAATTAGCTTTCACTATGTTGCCATAAAGAGGTAGTGAATCTTTTCAAGTGGGCACAGAGATTTGGTCACTGAGAAATTGTGATCAAAGAGGACATTAAGATCAAAGTCCTTTCCTCCTCTTCCTTCTTTTTCTTCTCTGTCTCCGTCTATTTTTTCTTCTCCCTCTCACTCTTCCTCTCCCTCTCCCCCTCCTCCTCTTTCTTCCTCCCCCACTCCTATTCCTCCTCTTCTTTACTTGCTGGCTTCTATGAACACATGCTCCATCTAATGTTCCTGACATGGGGTACAGTGCCACCACCAATCCAAAGCAATGAGGATAAGAAACATAAACTGAAATGTATAAAATCAGAAGCCAAGATTAATATTTTCTTCTTTTAAGTTGATTTTATAAAGTACTTTGTCATATTAATAGGAGGCTGACACAGGAGGCTGTCATTTATTATAAGGGATAAGATTTGCTGGAAAAAATGTGACCTGAATTTCTCCAATGATATCCACTAGACTGACTGCTCAGACTGTTTATGTACTAGATTCAAAGATGTTCTAACATTTGACACAGGATATGAACATTTTCAGATGCACCTGCAGGGTCTCTGATTCATTCTTCATTGGATCTGATCCCTTTAATAGTGATTACATGAAAGAACAATATAGAAGGAGAGACATATATCATACAGAGATTAAGAATTAGCCTAAGAGATTTAGAATGTTAAAGGCAATGAGGAATAAGCCTAGTTGATAATTAGTTCTTCAATAACCAAAAATAGTTCCTTAGAACAGTTTCTGGTATACCTTAATTACTATCATTTATTCCTTCCATCTGGAGTCATTCGTTCTCTTCTGTCACAACTGCTAATTAGCCTTTGCCTTTTTGGTGCCATGACTGACCAAAAAGATTTCCAAATCTCACTTAGACTACCCTTTTGATTGTGATTAGCAGTGATCACTCAAAGCCTGGAATCTTTGAATTTCCAGAATTAATCTTCACCTGATATCGAACCACATTCCTGGCATTAATTGCTGTGACCTAATGAAAAAATCTTTTTTTTTTTTTAACACAGTATCCTAATATAGGTAAAGTACATGAATTAGAGACTATTGTCAGGTATCAGTATGAAAGGAGCAATTATATATTCCCAGTATGGGTTATTTATTTTGCATTTACTAACTAAATGTTGTCTTTGTTTTATTTATCTATTTATTTATTTATCTATTTATTTATTTATCTATTTATTTATTTATTTATTTATTTATTTATTTATTTATTTATTTATTTATTTATTTATTTATTTATTTATTTTTGCCAGTCCTGGGGCTTAAACTAGTCCCTGGGGCTAGGGAATTATCCTGACATTTTTTTTTTTTGCTCAAGGCTAGCACTCTACTACTTGAGGCACAGCAGCACTTCCAGTGTTTCTTTTTCTGTTTATGTGGTATTGAAGAATTTAACCTAGAGTTTCATGCATGCTAGGCAATCACTGTACCATGAAGTCACATTCCCAGAGCCCTAAATGACTTTCTTAAGATGGCATTACATTTTATTTTATTTTATTTATTTATTTTTTTAATATTATGTAAGTTCTTTTTTTTTGTATTTTTTTTTATTGTAAAGATACTATACAGAGGGTTACAGTTACATGAGTGAGGTAATGAGTACACTTCCACTTCCTCTTGAACATTGTTACCCCCTCCATTGTTTTCCCCCTACCATCCCCTCCCTCCCTCCCTTCCCCAAGGTTCTTTTTTTTTTTTTGATTGTGATTAAGTGATTACTTAATTTCCAGAAATTCACAGTATTGTGGAATAATGATGCTCATTTAAAGTCACAAGTTCATTCTAACTTTCCTGGAGCAAATTGTCTATCACAGTCTGTAATATATAACGGTGCTCATATGTTATATACCATATATGTGATCAGCAGCATGGGGATATTTAGTAGTGGTTCAACCAGATGAGTGGGAGTTCTTTGTTTCTTAAGTCCTGTTAGTTTTGTCATATCACCTAACATTTTGGATTCATCATCCACTTATCAGGGAGACCATGTACTGTTTGTCTCTTCGTTCTTGGCTTACCTCGCTCAACATGATTCCTTCTAGCTCCATCCATTTCCCTGCAAATGCCATTATTTTGTCATTTCTAATGGCTGCATAATATTCCATTGTGTATAGATACCACAATTTTTGGATCCATTCATCTGTGGTGGGGCATCTAGGTTGTTTCCATATCCTAGCTATTGCGAACAGTGCTGCAATAAACATGGAGGTGCACGTGTCCTTGTATATTGGTTCCTGTTGTTCAGGGTAGATGCCTAGAAGTGGTATGACTGGGTCGTAAGGGAGGTCAATCTTTAGCTTTCTAAGGACCCTCCAGACTGCTTTCCAAAGTGGTTGTATGAGTGTACATTCCCACCAGCAGTGTAATAGCGTTCCTCGTTCTCCACATCCCCTCCAGCATTTGTCGTTGGCTGATTTGTGGATGTGGGACATTCTGACTGGGGTAAGGTGGTATCTCAGGGTTGTCTTTATTTGCATTTCCTTCACCACCAGGGATGATGAACATTTCCTCATGTGTTTCTTTGCCATTTTTATTTCTTCATTTGAGAAGTCCCTCTTTAGTTCCCTTGCCCATTTAGTAATTGGTTTGTTAGGTTTGGGAGGGATTAGTTTCTTGAGTTCCCTGTATATACAGGATGTTAACCCCTTGTCTGATATATTGCTGGTAAATATTTTTTTCCCAATTAGTTGGTTGTCTTTCTAGCTTGGTTGCGATAGCTTTATCTGTGCAGAAGCTTTTTATTTTAAGGTAGTCCCATTTGTCGAGTCTCTCTCCAATTTGTTGTGACCCTGGGACTCTGTTCAGGAAGTTCCTTCCTGTGCCTATTAGTTCAAGTGTCTCTCCTACTCTGTCCTGCAGTAGTTTCAGAGATTCAGGTTTAATGTTAAGGTCTTTAATCCATTTTGAGTTAATGTTGGTGCATGGTGATAGGTTGGGGTCCACTTTTAGTTTTCTGCATGTGGCTGCCCAGTTTTCCCAGCACCAGCGGTTGAAGAGGCTGTGTTTCTTCCATTGTATGTCTTTGGCTCCTTTGTCGAATATCAGCTGGCTGTAGGCCTGTGGGTTTATTTCTGGATCTTCTATTCTGTTCCATTGGTCTTCGGGTCTGTTTTTGTGCCAGTACCATGCTGTCTTTGTTATTATAGCTCTGTAGTAGAGTTTGAAGTTCGGCATGGATAGCCCTCCCATATTGTCTTTATCCCCTAGAATTGTTTTGGCTATTCTAGGTCTTTTGTTGTTCCATATGAATTTTTGGACTGTTTTCTGTATTTCAGTGATGTACGTCATTGGGATTTTAATAGGAATTGCGTTGAATTTGTATATTAGTTTTGGAAGTATTACCATCTTTACTATATTAAGTCGGCCTATCCAGGAGCATGGGAGGTCTTTCCATTTCCTAGTGTCTTCTGCAATTTCTTTCTTTAACTTTTTATAGTTCTCATTAAATAGTTCTTTTACATCTTTGGTTAGGTTAATTCCTAAATATTTTATTTTTCGGGAGGTTATTGTGAATGGGGTTGCTCCCTTTATTTCCCTCTCTTCCTGTACATTATCAGTGTATAGGAAGGCAACTGATTTTTGTGGGTTTATTTTGTATCCTGCTATTTTGCTGAAGTGATTTATGATTTCTAAGAGTTTGGGGATGGAGTTTTTGGGATCGTGGAGGTATAGTATCATGTCGTCTGCAAAAAGGGATAGTTTAACTTCTTCTTTTCCTATGAGGATCCCTTTAATGTCTTTTTCTTGCCTTATTGCCCTGGCTAAGGGTTCTAGGACTATATTGAAGAGGAGTGGAGACAGTGGGCATCCTTGCCTTGTTCCTGATTTTAGGAGAATTGGTTGTAGCTTTTCCCCATTAAGTATAATATTGGCTATTGGTCTGTCATAAATGGCTTTTATTGTTTTTAGAAATGTTCCTTCTATTCCTATTTTCTCCAGAGCTTTTAGCATGAATGAATGTTGAATTTTGTCAAAGGCCTTTTCTGCATCTGTAGCGATAATCATGTGATTCTTGACCTTGGCTCTGTTGATATGTTGGATTACATTTATTGACTTACGTATGTTAAACCATCCCTGTGTCTCTGGGATGAAGCCTACCTGGTCATAGTGAATTATTTTTTTTATGTGTTTCTGGATTCTGTTAGCTAGAATCTTGTTAAGGATCTTTGCATCTGTGTTCATCAAGGAGATTGGCCTGTAATTCTCCTTTTTGGTTGGGTCTTTGCCTGGTTTGGGGATGAGTGTGATATTGGCTTCGTAGAATGAGTTTGGGATAGCTCCTTCCTTCTCTGTTTCTCTGAAGAGCTTGAGGAGTATGGGTATTAGTTCTTGTTTAAAGGTCTTATAGAATTCTGCTGTGAATCCATCTGGTCCTGGGCTTTTTTTTATTGGAAGACTTTTGATAGCTTCCTGTATCTCATTATAGGATATTGGCTTATTTAATTGGTTAACTTCTTCTTTGCTCAGTTTGGGCAACTTGTATTTCTCTAAAAATGCATCCATTTCTGCCCGATTTTCTTCCTTTAGAGAGTATAGCTTTTGAAAGTAGTCTGTTAGAATTGTTTGGATATCTTGGGTACGTGTGGTGATGTTTCCCGTGGCATCCCTAATCCTATTAATATGGGTTTCCTCTCTTCTTTTTTTAATTAATCTAGCCAATGGGCCATCAATTTTGTTTATTTTTTCAAAGAACCAGCTTTTTGTTTGGTTTATTTTGGTTATGGTTTTCTGATTTTCTAATTGGTTAATCTCTGCTTTTAATTTGGTTATCTGGCTTCTTCTAGTAGCTTTAGGTCCCATTTTTTCCTGTTTTTCTAGCTGTTTTAATTGCAACATGAGATTATTTACTTGGTCTGTCTCCATTCTCTTGATGTGGGCACTGAGGGCAATAAATTTGCCCCTCAGGACTGCTTTTGCTGTGTCCCACAAGTTTCTTTGTGAGGTGTTTTCATTTTCATTGAATTGTAGGAAATGCTTTATTTCTTCTCTGATCTCTTCTGTTATCCAGGCATTGTTAAGGAGTGTGCTGTTCAATTTCCATGTATTGGAGAAATTTCTGCGGTATGCTTTGTTATTGAGAGCTAGCTTGATTCCACTGTGGTCAGATAGGATACAGGGGATTATGTCGATCCCTTTGTATTTGCTTAAGTTCCTTGCATGAACTATGATATGGTCTATTTTGGAGAAAGTTCCGTGAGCTGCTGAGAAGAATGTGTACTGTGTTGTTTTAGGGTGAAATACTCGGTAGATGTCAGTTAATTCCGCTTGAAGTATGGCCTCTCTTAATTCGGTAGCTTCTTTGCCAATCCTCTGGTTGGTAGACCTGTCCTTTGGTGAGAGTGGTGTGTTAAAGTCTCCTAGTATTATCGTATTGGGATCTATTTTATTCTGTAAGTTTGAGAGCATTTGTTTGACATATCTGGGTGCACCAATATTTGGGGCATATAAGTTGATGATGGTTATATCCTCCTCTTGGATTGTTCCCTTTATTAATATGTAGTGTCCATCCTTGTCTTTCTGTACTGATTTTAATGAAAAGTTTATTTTGTCAGATATCAGGATAGCTACACCTGCTTTCTTACTGGGGGCGTTTGATTGGTAGATCCTTTTCCACCCCTTCACTCTGAGTTTGTTTGTATGTTTGGCTGAGAGGTGGGTCTCCTGAAGGCAACAGATGGATGGGTCTTGTTTTCTTATCCAGTCCTCAGTTCGTTTTCTTTTAATTGGTGAATTCAGCCCATTTATATTAAGAGAAAGTATAGAGAGATGCATTGTTGTCCCTGCCATTCTGTTTTCCTAAGTTTTTCTTTTTTCCTTTCCTCCTGTGCTTGCTCAGTTAGACTTTGAGTAACGCCTGTTTGGGGCAGGCCCCAGTTCCTGGCTGCTTTCTTCAGGTTGTGTCCCCCCTCTTAGAATTCTTTGTAATGCTGGCTTAATGTTTATGTATTCATTTAGTTTTTCTTTGCTATTAAAAGTTTTCAGTTCTCCATCAAATGTGAATGCTAGCTTTGCCGGGTAGATCAGTCTGGGTTGGCAGTTATTGGCTCTCAGGGCTCGTATGGTGCTTTCCCAGGCTTTTCTTGCATTCATTGTTTGTGTGGAGAGATCTGCAGTAATTCTTATTTTTTTCCCATTGTAGTATAGCTCCTTCTTCATTTTTGCTGCATGCAGGATTGTTTCCTTATTATTCAGATCTATCATTTTTACTATAATGTGTCTAGAAGTGTTTCTCCTGGGGTCTTGCTTGTTGGGTGTTCGATAAGCTTTTGTGATGTAGTTAAAATGGTCGTTTTTGAGGTGGGGAAAATTTTCATTGATTATATTGTTAAATAGGTGTTGCATTCCCTTGCTCTGGAATTCCTCACCTTCGTCCACTCCAATTATGTGAAGGTTAAATTTTTTAGCATTATCTGCTTGCTCTTGAATATCCCTTTGGTTTAATTTGAGTGATTTTTCCATATCTGTCACTTTTTGGTCCAGTTGGTGTATTCTGTCTTCTGTATCTGACACCCTACCTTCCATTTCATTCACTCTGTTGACAGTGGCTTCTATTGTGGTTTGCATGGAGGAAATGGATCCCTTTATGGATTCAATGTTGGTTCTCAGAGTACTGATCTCACCTCTCAATGAGGTATGCATTACCTCTAATTTGGCGTTTATCTCACTTCTTACTGAGGTTTGTGCAGCTTCTATTTTTGCATGCATCTCTTGTTTGATACCCTGTATCTCTTTGGATAGTTCATCCTTGTGCTCTTTCAATTTCTGATCAATTTCTCGCTTTATTTCTTGAGTCATTGCCTCCAGCAACCCTTGGAAGTAGCCTTTGTCTTCCATTCCTGCTTTGCTCCCACTGGGGCTCTCCCCTGTGTGGCTGCTGGCTTTTGAGGTGGGCTTGCTGTCCTGGGTGGTAGTAAACCTTGTGATTTTTCTCTGTGATTTTCACATGGAGGTTCAGGAGACTGCTCTTCAATTTTGTTTTGGTGTGTCTGTCTTTGCTTGGTTGCTGATTCTGTATTGGTAGAGAGAGTCTGTGCCTGATCTGGGTTCTGTTGGGAGCCTATTTCCAGCTGCTATTCTGACTTAGGATTCTCAGCTCTCTGCTGTAGATTGCTGGCAGTTCCCGCCTTTGGAAGGGTTGAGCAGCCTAGACTGCTTGTGTTTGCTCCTACGGGTGCTCTTGTGAAGAACAGATGCTCTGGATGCACTCTCCCAAATGCTGGAGTCTGCTATGGGCTCCTGATGTGTTTTTGTTTATTTGTTTTGGGCTGGTTGTGGGCTTGAACTCTAGGTTTGGGTGCTGTCCCTCAGCTTTTCAGCTCAAGGCTGGCACCCTACCGTTTGAGCCACAGCACCACTTCTGACCCTTTTTGCTTTTGTGATGCTGAGGAATCAGATCCAGGGCCTCATACATCCAAGACTATCACTCTATTGCTGAACCGCCTTAACAGTCTGAGCTCCTGCTTACTATCAGGTGCTGGCAGCCTGTGTTGCCCAATTCCCAGTCTAGGGTATATGGGTGGAGTTTTGGTGGGGTTTGGGCTTCTCTTGTCCTGGGCCTCCAGGTCTTTTGTTGTCACAGGCGTGCTTCCTGGGGGAGTGTTGTTTCCTGGTTTTCTCCCCTCTGTTGAGGCGTATGCTCCGCTTTTTACTTCAATTGGGAGGAGTTGGTTGTGTTGTTCAGGCGCCGGATCCCCGGGCCTGGTTCCGGCCCCAGCCTGGAGCGCGCTTGTTAGGCCTGTGCTGATGTGTATAGCACCTAGGTTATGCAGCCTGGAGCGCACTCGTTAGGCCTGTGCTGATGTGTATACCACCTAGGTTATACAGCCTGGGGGACACAGTTCAAATTTCTTCTACTGTTGGTAGTCTTGACCCAGGGGCGCTGTTCCTGGCTTGGGCATTTAAGCTCCCTTCCAGGGGTGCTCTTGCTCTAGCCTGGCCAGCTGAGTGTGCTCCACGGGCTGGTGGAGCTCTCAAACAGTTCCCAGTTTTAGTGGGTCCTGTGGTCCGGGTGCTGGGGTAGGGAGTCTAGGTCAGGGTCTGGGGATTCCCTCCAGCTCTGGTCTCCCTTGAGGGATACACTTCCCCTGTGGGGTACTCACCCTGGAGCTGGTTGTTTCTGTGTGGTGTAGGTCGTCAGTTGTTGTTGCAATCCGGGCTGGGTTGGGCGGTGGTGGCTCTGTGTGATTCTTTTCTGTCTCTGCCTCTGTCGAAGCTGTCAGGTCAAGAGTGTCCACGCTCAGGCAGCTTCTTCTCGGTACCTCTGGGGCCCGAGTGACCCCGCCGGGTCGTTGCGATCGTGATCGGGCGGGCGGGTGGTTTGCAGACAGGACCCTTTGTCGCACTGCTGGCACCGAGCGGCTTTGGCAGGATGGAACCTCTCTGCTTGGGTGGAGAGTGCTGGATCTTTGCGATCGCGATCAGGCGGGCCGGGTGGTCTGCCGACAGGTCCTTTTGTCACTCTGCTGATGCCGAGCGGCTTTGGCGGGATGGAGCCTCTCTGCTCGGGTGGAGAGTGAGGGGTGGGGGTGGGATCCTCGTGGAGACTCCCGGCTGGTAGGTTTCTCTGTTCCTGGCGATCTGCTGTTCTGCAAACCAGTACCTGATGTTCTGAAAGCGGCCCCCTGTGTCTCTGATGTGTCTCTGGGGCCCCCCAGCCCCCGCCGGGGCCGGCTGGCCGGCGGCTTGGCGCACTGCCGCGCGGCCAGTAAAGGTTGGGGGAGGGGTCTTCGCTTTTCTCTGTTTTGAAATTCTTCTTTTTCTCTCTTTCTTTTTTTGTTATTCTCCGCCTCTGGTTTTTCTCTGAGTGTTCGTCTTTTTGTTGTTGTAGGTCTCTTGGGGAGATTAAGCGTTGGAACTCGAACTCTCTTTTTGGTTGGAGAGAGCTGTGGCGTTTCCCTACTGCCCCGTCGCCATCTTGGTCCCCCCTCCGGCATTACATTTTAATTCCGTAACTATGTATCATAATTTTGGCCAGGTTCTAGGAAAAGACATAGAAATCAATGCTAAGTCCAGTAAGGCTGAAATTCCTATCCCATCACTAAGGAAGTACAGTGTTAAGACTTGCAGGCTATTAGGACTCAGGGCTCCCAGAGTGTTAGCCTTGAGCTGAATAGCTGAGGGACCTTGACAGGCCCAGAATTCAGGCCCCACAACTGACCCAAAAAATCGCCATATTATCATACCATTCCATGGATACATGTCTAATAGCAGATAGTTTTAGAACCTATCCCTCTGATTTGAATATTGCTTTTGCTTCTGCCTACAGTTAAATAATAGATTATTTTTCTGCTCTATCTTCCTTATGGACTTTCTTACATATCTGAAAACAAAATAAATCATTCTGCCTACTAATAAGCTACATGTATCTACTTATATAGGTTGTTCTATATATGATTCTATTACTAAGCATGTGACTTTAGCTCTCAAGTTTATTCAGCTTTAACATGAAAGGACAGAGTCTGTGACATGTCAAGAACTCTAGTAGTTATTATTAAAGGGATAACTAAAGCTAGAATGTGCAGCTGCAAGCACAAACCATCTATAATTGCGGTAGTAACACCTAGAACTAAGTGCATAGAGGTTCTCAGAAAATTTTTCCAGCAAGCAAAGATGTCATCTTTTCAATTTCCAGCTAGAAAATGCCAATGCTTGTGTGCTCTGTTACTAGTTCTCTCCTATGTCAGATTGGGCAGATTGGTCTTTAATGGCACATAGTTAAGAGTTTCTGGTGATAAATAATAAAACAAGCTAACAGATCATGCCTACAGACAATTATCCTGGGACCATGACTCTTTATCTTCCATGGGGTCCTCGAAAGGGACTGTGTAGCTATAGACATGAGAACAAAATGAAGAACTTAAAAAAATTCCATCTGTCAAGCTGATGAAGGATGCTGTCCAAACCTGTGGAAAAAAACATGAAGTGCTAATTCTATGCACTGCTGATACCTTTAATTATGCAAGTTTGCCAGTTGGAAAGATCATTATTCTGTTTTTAAGAAGATCATGCCACTGTACAGTTTGTGCCAAGGGTAATCAGTCACAGAAAAGAATCTACCACATGTATAGCTCTACCTTACTTATAGCTTACTAGATCCTAATTATGTTTCATAAATGGACAGTCAAACAAGGAAAATAGAAAATATGCATGACTGTAAATTAGAATGTAGAAATTACATGTCAAAACAGGGAACCTTTTTCTGTGCCTGTTCTAGGGCTTGAACTCAGGGCCTGGAGTCTGCCCCTGAATTTTTTTACTCAAGTTTAGCATTTTAAAACTTGAGTCACAGCTCCAGTTCTAGGGTTTTTGGTGGTTAATTGGAGATAAGAATCTCACAGAGTTTGCTTCTTCATGATGGTTACGATCAGCCTCCTGAGTAGCTAGGAATAGAACTCTGAGCCACCAAAACCTGCTTAGGCAGCCATTTTGAAATTACACAGTAATGTTCCAGCAGGCAACTCACAGCAAGAGCACACTGAAAATAATTCCATTGTTACAGGATTGCTGATCCTTGATGCCCCAAGGAGGATGTCTCCAACAGGGAGTCATCTGCCTGGCCCTTGCATACTGAGTTCCTGATTTGTCTCAGAAAAGAATTTGAGGATACAAATTAAAGGCCAAGAAAGTTTATTAGTAAAGCAGAGTTAATGAAACAAAGAAAGATAGTGCACAACCCAGCCATGGGTATGGGCATATCTGACCATAAATTCTTCATGATCTTAAAACTATCTGCATATCTGTGCTCAAATGGAGGTTGAGGGTTTGACTCATATTTATTAAGAGTGATTAAATGTACCAAGTGTGTGAACAAAGATAAATACATAAGGTACACTTTCATCAATTAGGCTCAGAGACTTCTAGACTGACCTATTTGTTAAATTTTGGTCATTGATGTCTGGTAAGCCCTTAAAAGGATGAATTTTGCCACATGCTCCAAGACAGGTGTCCATTCATGAGATAAATAAAACTTTAATCACATTTTATCAAGAAAAGTTATTTTTCCCAAATGTCTGTTTTTTCCAGGATGAGTCTCTTTAAGATATCGTAGTTCAGTTTCCAGATCACACTTTATATATATTTTTTATTGTAAGAATACCGTACATAGGAGTTACAATTACATGGGCAAGATAACGGGTACATTTCTTATCAAGCATTGTTTCCTCCTCTTTGTTTCCCCTTCCCATCTCTTCCCATACTCTCCCCACCTTCCCCCACCCGATCTTCCCCTCCCCCAAAGTTGTAAAGTTCGTTTTTTTGACATAACGACTTGTACATCTCATTGTTGCAATGGGTCCACCTGTATCCCTGGTTAAACAATTTGTTTTTGCCCTTCCCCTCCACAAATTATACGAACATCAAATACAGTGAAGGCAGGGGTTATACTGTGGGGGAGGGACGTATAAGGCAACATAGAACTCATCTTATAAATGTGTTAGAAACAATTGCATGAAAGAAAAAAAATTGAATACTTATCTTGGGGTTCATTCCCCTAACATCAACTTATCTGACCTTTACTGCTTGGCTCAGACATATACTAGTTATTACAAATAAGGGAAACCATGGGACCTCTGTTTCTTTGGGCCTGGCTTACTTCACTTAATATAATTTTTTCCAAGTCTTTCCATTTCCTAACAAATAGGGCAATGTCATTCTTTCTGATGGAGGCATAGAATTCCATTGAGATCACACTTTATTTTGGACAAGCAGGCTAAGTCAGAGGAAGAGATCTACTCTTTTTCTTTATTCTTTTTCTTTTAACTAATACTGAAGCTTTTGATGGAATGTCAGTTTTAAAGATAATGCTTTTTTGCTTTTAATAGAATTATTAATACAGTGTCTCTGAATTCTGTGCTGCTGTTTCCTATGCCTCACTTTCCTTGTCTAATCCATCTCACCTTAAGAGGTAGTATTTCAAAGGTGTGAAATATTTTTTCTATAGCCTTAGTTTCATCAAGATCTTCAGAAAAACAGAATAATCCCTGTTTTCCTGAAGTTTGCCTATATTGGCTCATAGGGGCTTATCTGATTCTGATGGTTTGCTCCTGTGCCTCCTAGTAGTTCCTTGAGGTACTGCTATTGGGATCTCACTTGCCTTGATACAATTAGATTATTTCCTTTGGTGTTCATACATTGGGGCATGTCTTCTGCTCATCTCCTCAAATTTCTATTGTTGTCTTTTTTTTCTAGAGGGGAGACCAGTGCCTGGAAGCTCTGCAGATATATAATCTCAGGACAGTTAGTGAGTAGTTGGAAGTATCCTTTCTTTTTGGCTCCATGACTGCCACTCAGTCCATGCCTTCACCACTATGAAGTTATTTACATGTCCTCAGACATAGTTTCCATACTCTTCTATTCCTGTATCTCTTGATTCAACCTGTACATTCTTGTCAGGTGGATCTTAAAACACAGTTCTTCATATAGTCTTCCTATTTAAGATCTTTTGTGAGTCAACTTTATTTAAAAGTCTAGTCAACCTTTCTTTTCTTCTCCCTCTGCTAGCATTATATACCTTCCTCTAATCATCAAAAGTCTATCATTTCCTAGTTTTTCTTTTCTCATCTTTTTGTTGTTCATCTCCATTTACCTGCCTTGAGAACCTTCCAAACCATCTAAACGTCTTTAAAACCAACTTCTTTTGCAATTGATAAAATCTAGGATGCAAAGAAGTGTGACTACTCCAAACTATTTACCTTCCATTCAGTTTTGAAACATGGCCATGTGTAATGTTATAAAAAATAGCAACTTAGAATACTGCAAATACTAAGTGAATATATTTGCTGAAGTTTAACGGTTTAGATTTTGAGATTCTGAGAGTTAAATAAGGTATCATGAAGAACACAAGGATAAGTCTTGGGCATATTTCAGCTAGCCTGACTGTTTTATGCCATGGGATATATTACCTAACTCTCAAAAACTTACTTCAGGTATAAATTTTAGATGAATATTGTAAAACTAGTATCGTAAATTAAAAGTTTACAGAAATTAAATCTATTAACATATTTTATTTACCTTCCTTTTTTAGTGTTAAACATAGTGACTGGTAAATAATAGGCATTTAATAAACCTTAATTCAATCAACTGACTATATACTCATTTACTGTAGCCAGATATTTTTATCTAATATCTACATATATTATATAATAAATCATCTGAATTTAACTAGGTTAAAATTAAGACAGGATTGCAGAACTTACTACAAAATCATTTAAACTTATGTTTTTCTTTAATAAAGTTGTCTCAGTTATGAACATGTATATTTCAGTTGAGTTTACTTTTACCCA
This sequence comes from Dipodomys merriami, assembly GCF_024711535.1. Taxonomy (NCBI): domain Eukaryota; kingdom Metazoa; phylum Chordata; class Mammalia; order Rodentia; family Heteromyidae; genus Dipodomys; species Dipodomys merriami. The sequence continues at coordinate 259,541 of NW_027206394.1, forward strand.
TGTTGGATGGTTGAAATGCCTTTTGACAACCCAATGAAGACATTTGCAGAAATGGTGGCCTGAATACAATAAAAACAGGTGTCACCTGAATTTCAGCAGAACAGCTTATTGAAATTTTTAGAGATAAAACAATAAGGAGAGAAGGAGCCTTTGATTTTAGGGAGGTTTGTAGAGGAGACAGCATGACTAGGTCTTTACTTTGAACACTTATTTGTAATTCAGGGGATTGGAATAAGTTACAATTTTATATACAAAACAGAGCATCTTAAAAAAAATAAAACTAGCTAGATGAGGTTTCCCAGTAAAAATTCAAACCTGATTCTTCCCTTCCTTTAATAAAGGATAGGTTATCATTTTTATGATAAAGTAGTCTAAAACTACAATTCCCTCCCTCATGTTGTATGATGTACCCAAAGAAATTTATGGGGAAATGATTCCTTCACTGGTTAGCTGTGATGCTTGCTCCTTCATTGCCAGATTCCTTTGGCCTCTTAAGAAGTGTGCTGACCCTTCTAGGTACTGTCCATCAAGTTCTTTGTATCCAAAGGTGCTTAACGAGATCAACAAAGCACAAGTATCATATTCGAACAGTTGTTGGTAAGAAGAAATTTCTATGAACTTGGAACAGATCTGAGTCACTTTAGAAATAAGGGAGATTTAGTCATTTCCTCAGGATCACAATCCTAGAGAGTGATGACATTTGATCTATTTTATTAAATGAAAACATACAAGCTAACAGGATTTCTGTAAAAAAAAAAATAGGACCCATTGTGTGCAAAGTAATTAATACCTAATGGAATTTCAGAATTGGTAGGTTCTCTACTCCTCTGCATAAAGTTTCACCAAGTCCTCAAGACATAACAGTGAAAGGCAAAGCAAATGTATTTGGCTATTATTGGGTACCTGGTAAACAGAGATGCCTTAACTCTGACAAAGTGCATATCATAGTCGTTAATGTGACCTTTCTGAACAACTATATAGTCTATATGTTCCAGTGTGAGCCCATGGGCGGTACAATCATATCTGAGACTGAGAAACTTGTCATCAATGTAAAACACCTCCTCATCTTCCACCAACATCAAAGGTATGAGTATGGAACTATTTGTGGAGTTCTCTGATGTCTTCAATAGGAGGATTCTGGGCTTAAAGAGGGAAGCATAAAAGATAATCATTTGTGTCCCTTTTCTCATATTTCAATGTTTCTGATGAATGTGAATCCTGAGAAATGTAACTTCACCAATGTCATCAGAAAATGCCTCTAGCTCCAACAAATACTTACACTTCTTGTTTATAGCTCATCCATGATAATTTTGACATCATAGAGTGACTCATCATCATAATCCATTACACCCAGACCATAAATGCCCTTTCAGAAATTGTCACTTGTAACCTGTGGAGTTGCAACATATCCAATGCTATTATCTGTAAATCTGACCTGTCATCACATTTGGTAGCTTCTTTCAGATGTCATCAAGAAGAATGGTGAATCAAACATCCAGAGCTCCCCTAAAGGCTGTACTGAGAATCAGGTTGTCTATTTCTTTAACAATGATATCCACTCTCCAACCTGGATCTGAGAACCAATATCACCCTTAATAATCAACCATTTGTCAAGCTCATTTCTTGCTGCAAAAATTAATTTAACTGAAAAACCAGGATGGTATATTTTGATTGACATGGCCTCAAAGGAATAACCTTGTGACCCTACCCCCACTCAAATAACAGTGTTCAGATTTGGGGAATTTTACTTGGAAGGTGAACCCTTAAGTTGGCTCTTCTTCAGATGGTCTCTTCTTCTTGACAGTTTCCAGTCAGGTCCTTGAAGAAGAGGAGGAACTTGGGGAACTTTACCTTATATAAGGTTAACAAACTTCACTCTATACAGAAACTGCTACTAAAACTTAGAAAAAAGCCTACTAAGAAGAAAGAAAATTGGGCTAGGAATCAACACTAAAGTTCAGGTTGGAGTTAACTATTTACTGGTTATTGCACTTCACATTTGTACCTCCTCTTAGATTCTTAAATACTGTTCCCCATTACATTTTGGACATTTGTGGGAATTTTTCTCAAAAATAGGCAATTCAGTTCTCTGGTACACATTAGTGAATTATCAGATTCATCCACTTAAGGGCTGAACCTTACAAGATTGTCCCCCCATCTTCATATGTCAATCATCATCCCTTCTTTGTTAGATCATTTGCTAGAATGGTTCACAGTCCTCAGAAATAGTTTACTCCTACATTAAGGATTATAAAAGGACATCACTCAGGAATTAGAATATTCCATGTTCTCTCCAGATGTGCCACTTTTTAGCCAACCAAGTGTTTACAACTTAGAAACTCACTGAACTTTGTGATTTTATTTTAATTTTTATTTTAATCTTTTAGTTGTACAAAGGAGTTGCCCTTTCAACAATGCAGTTTGTGAATATAATGCAAAGTCCAGAAGGCAAATTCCAGAATAAAAAAATAAACTGAATTTAAGAGTGCTAAAATGAAATAGCCAGTATACTCAGTTACTGGGGAACTTGGAAAACTACAGAATAGTAAAAAAATGGACACAGGAAATTAACCATACTTAGGTAAGCTGTAGAGTAGGAAACTGACAATACTCAAAGTCTAAGTAAAATAGACTGTGGGCTGGTCTTGCGTTTGATCTCATGCTCTGGGCATTGTCCCAGAGCATTTTTTCTCAAGGCTACCACTTTAGCCACAACTCTGGTAGTGTCTTTTTGCAGGTTAATTGGAAATAAAAGTCTCGTCTTTCCTGCCTGTGTTGGCTTCAAACATAGATCCTCAGAACTGAGCCAACTGAGCATCTAGGATAACATTCAGCTTCATCTCAGTTTTTAGGTAATTTGTTTGCCAGTATTCAATCCTTGTAAGTCTTTCTATAGCATTGGCCTCCGATCACCACACAGATTCCCTTTCAAGTATATTTATTCTTTGTTTTAATACGTTTATTGTAAAAATACTGTTCAGAGGGGTTAGTTACACGAGCAAGGTAAAGAGCGTACATTTCCTATCAAGCATTGTTACCTCCTCCTTTGATTTTCCTATACCATCCCTAACCTCCCAGCTCCACAACTACACTATACACTCCTGCTACCCCGGCATAAATTGTAAAGTTTATTTTTCAACAGAGTCTTGTGCATCTCATTGTTACAATGGGTCAACCTGTATCCTTATTTAAGCATTTTGGTTTTTTTTCCTCTTTCCCTCCCCAAATTAGAGAAGTGTATATACAAGATGCAGGGCACCAACATCAAACACAGTGGAAATGGGTTATACCATGTGGGGGGATGGGAATACAAAGAAGCAAAAATCACATGGAATATTATAAATATTTTAGAAACAATAGCAAGAAAGAAAAAACCACTTGCGTCCCTATCTTGGGGTTCATTTCGTTTATCATCATCTTATCTGGTCAAGTATTATATTTATACGTAATTTTTCCCATTCAGTCCTACCAGTGGCTCCTAGTTACTTTTCCATGGTGACATTTCCAATTAACAAACCCTGCTGATAAATGAAAACACATATTGTGATCAACAGAATAAAACTAATTTGAGCTGCTGTTTCTCATTTCTAGCTTTAAGCTCTTTGGGAAATTTTCAAGGGCCCTACATAGCATAGTTGTAAACATGAAGTTGAATGACCCACTAACTATGAAGTCTCTCCTTACTTAATTTAAGGTGTTTGAGAAGGGTAAGGTGTGGGTTGGCCAATTGAACCAAAGCACAGATTCCACTCCAGTTTGGCCAGTAACATCTCCAATATTGGTCTTCTGCAATACTACCAGACATTTCCCCTGGCTATGATTAGTACTTATTGCTCATCTCAAAGGGTTGGCCTTCACTACATACAGCTAAGTTTCTCAGAAATTTCAAATTTTCCCCAAGTATAGTTGACTTGGAAAGAATGGAACCAGTCAGTTTCAGGGTTTTTTGAGAGTCTTGCTTTTTAGAAGCAAGTTGTCTCGGATCACATTTTGCTGACCTATCATGAATTTCATGCCCATGGGGTCTGAGCTCCATGACAGCACAAATAGGACCTCTTGTGTGGCCTCCCTGCCACACAGTCATAGTAGTACTCAGTATGTGGACGGAATCACCACAGTATTTACCTTGCTTATCCAGTCTCAATTTCAATCTGGGTAGATTCAAAATTGAAAGTCATACACAGAGTGTCTGCTCCAAGACTGAAGTTGCTAGCATATTGTAGGATTAACTAGACGGTCCATTGAGACCATGGAACTAAGCATGGTCACATTAAGGGCATTAAGACTGTTTGGAGTTCCCCAAGCAGGATGTTTTCACAGGTCAATATCTGACAAACATTAGACACTTATCTGGGCATTATAAAACTGAATCATGTTTTTGACCAATTTGATCATTAACACCCTCCTTACTAGAAGGAAATCCCCTCCCCCACTAGAAGGGAAACTTGCATTCCTGCTATTTAGAAACCCTCAAAACTCCCTCCCTCTTGGCAGAAAACCCTCCCTCCTTCTTGGTAGAAAACCCGTTAGGTGTAGCTTGCCTTTTTTTTTTCTTTTTTGGTCGGTGTTGGGACTGAACTCTGGGCCTGGGTGCTGTCTCTCAGCTCTTCAGCCCAAAGCTAATGCTCTAGCAATTGAGTCACAGCACTACTTCCAGTTTTCTGGCTTTCTGAGTGGTTTATTGGTGATAAGAGTCTCACAGACTTTACCTGCCAGGCCTAGCTTTGAACCACCATCCTCAGATCTTAGCCTCCAGAATAGCTAGGATTACAGGCGTGAGCCCCCGGTGCCTGCTTTTTTCTTTACTTTTCTTTTCTATCTTTTTTCTTTGTTTTGTTTGTTGTGAGGCCTGAAATATGGGCCTGTACACTGTCCCTCAGCTCTTCAGCTCAAGGATATTCTCTACCACTTGAGCCACAGCACCATTTCTGGCTTTTTCTGCTTATGTGGTGCTGAGGAATTGAACCCATAGCTCATGCATTCAAGGCAAGCACTCTACCACTGAGCCACCTTCTCAGCCCTTCATCTGAGTTTTTAGTTAGCTCACTGACAATGTTCAATCCTTCTAAGGCCTTTATGCAGCTTTGGCCTCCAGTCACCACACAAACTCTTCCCTTTTCAGATAGTTTCTAGAACTAATTTGCCCATGCCATCCTACTAGAGCATTTCATTTATGGGTTTAAAAAAATCTTTTAGTATAATTAACAAACCTCTGTTCATCTTACTCTATTCTACATTTTATTTTTGCCAGTCCTGGGGCTCCCTGAGCTTCTTTTGCTCAAGACTAGCACTCTGCCAGTTGAGCCACAGAGCCACTTCCAGCCTTTTCTATTTATGTTGTGCTGAGGAATAAAACCTAGGGCTTCATGCATGCTAGGCAAACCATTGACCACTAACCCATATTGTCAGCCCCCGAAATTTATTTTATTTATACTAATGATCAGAATAAAACTGGTTCATAAGCTGCTATCTAGTTTCTGGCTTTGAACCTTTTGGAAATTTTTGGGGGGATCCTGAAAAGCACCTATGTTAATAGGAAATACAAATGACCCTCTAGGGAAGGGGTCTCTTCTAACTAGTATAAAATGTTTGAAAATGGACAGGTGGATGAAATGCTAGCATGAAAGGGATGTCCAATTGAACCAAAGCACAGGTTCTACTCTAGTTGGCCAGGAAGGTCTCCAACACTGGTCCTCCAAAATACCATTAGACATTCCCCCTTGCTATGTTTAATGCTTACTGCTCATCTCTTCACAGGTTCGGTCTTCCCTGCATCTTGATAAGTGTCCCAGAAATGCCAATTGTTCCCCCCTACCTCAGGAAGATAGGTTTTTTTTCTTAGATCCTTATTCTTGGGAACAGCAACAGCAGGGTCTTACAAGTTTCCCCAGGCTGTGTTTGGCATTCCATGCCTTGGGGGTCTGAGGTTCATCACAGTGGGAAGTGGACCACTTGTTTTTCTGGTCTCTGTGTCATACAAGCTTAACAGTAATGGCAGACAGAATATTTAATCCATTTCACCCAAGCATTAATTTTTGTTGGTCATAGGACTTGAACTCTGGGCCTGGGTGCTGTCCCTAAGCTCTTCAGCTCAAGGTGAAAGTCCTACTACCTGAGCCACAGTGCCACTTTCAGTTTACTGGTGGTTAATTGGAGATAAGAGTCTCAAGGACTTTTCTCCCTGGGCTGGCTTTGAACCCCAATCCTCAGATCCTGAGTAGCTAGGATTGCAGGTGCAAGCCACGGGCACCCAGCTTTGGACTTAAATTTTAAGTTTATCCAGAGAGTCTGCTTCTGAAACTGAGGTTCCAAAGCCATACATCCTTGGATCAGCTAGGAGATAAATCCAGGCTTCAGGGTCAAAGTGGGCAGCTGAAGGAGTTTAGTGAATAGGACTTTTTTGAGTTCCCCTGGCAACATATAAGATTTAAAACACACACATGCAAGCACATATGCATAGCAAGTTTTTGTTTGGACTAGTGCACATTATGGAGCTCCATAATGAAAATTATCCATTATTTATGAGTGTTCTCAGACCTTTGTCAATATTCTCCCAGTGGATTATCAGAAGCAGGTCCTTGGATCATTTTTCTTGGGTTCCTTAGGCCTAGAATTCTTATTCCCCCTTTTAGCAGGCCTCTTGTGATTTGTTTTTGGTGCACTCAATCCTCCCTATTGTAAGTTTCTTGTGCACCTCTCTCATTTTCAACTCTCCCCTTACTGGAGATTTCTCGAATATGGCTTCCTCCAGCTCCCACATTTTTTTTTGAGAAGTCAACAATACATTTTATTCCAAAGGGAGAAAAGTGGTGACTGATTTGAGAAGCAGGTTTACAGAGTCGGAACACACTGGTGATCATCATAGTGTTATAGAGTGAAGAACTAGGTAGTTTATTTTCAGTTCATCAAGCAGCGACTATGGATTTTTGAGGCACAGATAGATGACATTTGAAAACAAGGTGGCCCAGGATCCAGCTCCCACATTTTTATCCTTGGGCCAGAGAATGAAAATGCACCTCAAGACTCAAGTTCTCTTTGTGCCTAAGACACATTCAGCCCATGATAATCCCCAACCAACAAGGTAATATGCTCTAGTTCAATTTTTCCTCTCACGGCCAATTCATGAGGTTATTTTTTATTGGGGTGCTTCCTTGGGCCCTTTCCTGACATTGCTGATACACTTTCCATCATTAACCACAACGGATGGTGTTTAACCCAACCTTGAGCTACCTCAACAAGGCAGGATGTGTCTTCTCTGAGGGTCTCCCCACATTCCCCTTGTGTAACAAGGATCCTGGACTAGTCCCCAAATTGTTGGGAATACTCCCCTGTGTAACCCAATATCCCAAGAAAGACCACCAAGTTGAAAAGTACTTAGCATGACAAAGTTTAGTTTTGTTAAAGGGCTTGTTACTGACAGGAAGCCAATTAAACAACTACTCTGAGTAGGAAGATTGCCCAGGTTTTACCCATAATGAGTTACTACTTCTGGTATTGATCAGAAGTCGTGTTAACAATCTTACACAATTGGCTCTTTTGAAGCTCAGCTGGCTTCAAAAAGGGGGTTTAAGAGTTTCAGAGCAATCCACTAAACCAGGCCAGAAATTGTTAGAAAATTCTTACTCAGCTGGTACTCTATGAATTAAACTATGACTCAAGTCCCTAGAACGATTTTAGTAACAGGATATACTTTAGTTAAAATAGTTTTTTGTAAGATGATGCTATGCTTAGTCAGTGCTTTCCCTCAAGCAATCACTTTCAGCGAAAAAGATTCTAATTCCTACTCAGTCCATTCCCAGACAGAATTTACTATCAGCAGCTCCCTCTTTGGAATGGAGGCTTATGAGCTTCCAGGTGAAAATACCTTATTCACATATTGTCTTGGCTCCCTTAGGCAAACACTTCAGGAAGTGGTTATGAAACCAACAGCTGTGTGTGGCTGATCCTTTATAAAAAACAAACAAACAAACCTGTCTTGTACTTCTGCTCCTAGCACAAATAGAAAGAAGAAAGCCTCTCTGAGCACAGAGCACAATTGGGCTGCAGCATATTCAGCACCATAGATGAATCAGTCAGATCCCAGCTGCTTGGCTGACCACAGGGCACACTTCTGATGCCACATTTCTGAGGCAAAGCAGTTCTAAGCTGCCAAGACACTATGGTAGGAAGAGGCCTGATGGAGAATTCTTGGTGGGAAGGAGAAGGTGAAACTTTGGATTTAGGTTTTAGAAAATGCAAGCCATTTTCTGAATTGCTTGAGGCAGCGAGCAGAACATGTTGTCTAGCCCTCTAGATGCAGAGTATGAGAACACTTCCCACATCTTACACTCAATCGCTCCTGCCGGACAGTCTTCAATTCCCTCTTACAGGAGTTAAGCAGTTTTTTTGTTTTGTTTTGTTTTGTTTTGTTTTTGTCGGTTGTGGGTCTTGAACTCTGGGCCTGGGCGCTGTCCCTCAGCTCTTCAGCTCAAGGCGAGCGCTCTACCACTTGAGCTACAGTGCCACTTCCGGTTTTCTGGTGATTTATTGGAGATAGGAGTCTCACGGTCTTTCTTGCCCGGGCTGGCTTTGAACTGTGATCCTCAGATCTCAGCCTCCTGAGTAGCTAGGATTACAGGCGTGAGCCACCAGCGCCCGGCTGAGTTAAGCGTTTTTAAGAAAGCAAAAGTTAGCGAACCTGATCTAGCTGGTGAAGAAATCATATCCTTTGGCTTTAGAATAGATCAGTTTCTATCTCAGAACAAGAGGAAGGAAAGAAACCACATTCTACAGAATTTAACACCTTAAAGATGCTAGTTTGCTGCATTAAATTTTCATTGTTAGAGTCTTACAAGAAAAAAAAAGACAAGCTGAGAATTTCTTGAGCCTTTGCTAGCCTAGTACTGGGTTCTTGTTGTGGTTGTTGTTTTTTTCCTAATACTTTAGGAAGAACTGAGAAAATGCAGACATTAGCCTGAAACCTAATTAATCTGAAACCACAGCACCTAAGTTACCGAATTCTAAATTTAGTCTCAAAGCTGAAGGCCAAGGCTTCCCTGCCCCCAGCATCTTCAGAATAGCAGTATTGTCTCTGTCTCAAGTTTGTTTTCTTTAAAGAATTCGAGAGCAGAAAAGTTTTTAAAGCAGTTTTTCTTCAAAGCGAAAACAGAGCAGTGAAACAGATTCCTCAGCGAAAAGAGGAACCAAGAGCTGGTCAGAAGGGGCCCACATCCCTCAGGTATATGTAGAGCCCTTTGTCTCTGCCCCTTAGGGCATGTTCCTAGATTGATTGGTCAGTGGGTGGGCTTGTGCTACATGGCGTCTCGTAATTGGTTTCCCAATCTCAGAGTTTGATTATGGAATTTTCCTTACTGGATACTCCATCTCAGAGCACAAGCACGGAAAACACTTTTGCTTGGATGGAGGGTAAAGGGACACTTTCCAGACAATAGTCAGAAAAAGCACATGTGTTAGCACCTAAAGCTTGATGGGAACAAGGTGTGTATTTTTTTCTGCATCATTCATCCCCACCATGTTGGAACCAGTTCCAACCATCACCTTTTATCCACAACTACCCAGCTGAAGTGGTTTAACTCCCTCTGCATGGCACATCTCCACTTGTTACTCACAGGACACTGTACATTGTGGTGTCCCATGAAACACTGTTGACAGAGAGATTGGATATCTAAATTGCTGTTTTGAAGCAGCAAAGCCCTCTGACTTAAACTTGCACACTTACCTTGAATGCAAATTGATTTCTACTTACAGAGGCAAATTCAGTTCTGCTTTGAGCCAACAGTTCTGCTTTGAGCCAAGATACCTTTAGCAAATCTAGGGCAGAGAAATAACTGGACTGTATTTCTAAAGTCAGTTGAAGTAGGAGCCACCATTTCCTGGGTGCTTGTATTATCTTCATAGTCCTGTATTTTGTTGTGGGAAGTAATTTCTCCTGAACGTACATTCTGAGCTGCATTTAGCCTGAAGATCATATTTGTGCATCTGAAAGCATACTTAGGAATCTAACTGCAGATGAAGCAAGTTCTTAGTAGCAGAACAATATGTTCAATATATAACTGGTAATGACGTTTTGATGAACAAATGAAAGAAAACTGATAGAAGCAGTGATATTGATCAAGCTGCATTGTATTTATTAACTGACTTGTTGAATGATGGCCCTTTGTAAAACTACTTAAAGGACAATATATATATATATATAAAATAAAAAGCAATACTATGTATTTTCTGTGAGTGCATATCAATCCACAGTGTAAGTATCTTAAGGACAGGAGAACTCAATGATCATAACAATATAACTAGTAATGGTTTAGTCTCTTATCTGTTGAAAGCCCAGAGGAAGACAGTACAGGCATGAGGATTCCAAGAAGATGGAGGCATACCCCAGCATTAGGATTTAGCCCTCACTATCTTGGCCCAAGGTGACTCCTAAAATGTCAGTAATCACTTCCAAGATCCAGGAAGTGAGGTGAAAGAACAAAAAGAAGGAAATAAAGAAATACAGAACATGTGTGTACTGTCCTTTAAGACAATATCCTAGATGCTATCAGGTAACATTTTTATCTGTATTATTGAGAAATGTTATCATTATTTTACTTAACTTGGACTTCAGTTAAATCGAAAGGTGTCTCTATTGATTCAGAAAGGAAGGGTGGACATTATGGTAGGCACTTGAGATATTTTGCTATGTATATCATATACCTCATGTATAATGTTTTACTATTTTTTATGGGGAACAGATGATACATTTTATGTTCAACTAGAAACTACTTTGAAGCATAAGAAAAAGAGGAAACATATCTCATATGCTACATATGCTATTATGTGTATGATAACATCCAAATTACAGCAAACTGACAATGTATTTTGTACAAAAGGGATGATTTCCCTGAGCGTACTATCATTACATTAAAAACAGTCTCAGTGCACTCAACGGAGGGAAGCCAGAAGGAGGAACATAATGAGTGGGAAATGGAACAACATACAAAAAAGGGGCCCATCAGCTGCACTGGTCGGAAAAGGAAAAGAATTAAGCAACACAAAGACAGTGATGGGAAAGGAGGAATAAGAGGGAATAGCAAAAGGCAAGAAATGTAAACATCACCTGATATGGAAGAAATAATTTGTATTGTCAAAGCTCACAGAATTCACAAACGTTATACACCATGATAATGATAATTTTTCTTGGGAAGGTTCAAATGTGTTTCTGACTTTAAGTATCAGGATTCCACAATACTGTGAAATATGTGAAAATTATGTAATCACATCTCTCAATTTTTATTTATTTATTTTTTGGTCTGGTAGTGGGGCCTGAACTCTGGGTCTGGGCGCTATCCCTCAGCTCTTCAGCTCAAGGCTAGCGCTCTACCACTTGAGCCACAGCGCCACTTCCAGTATTTTTCTTTTTGCTTATGTGGTGCTGAGGAATCGAACCCAGGGCCTCAGGCATACAAGGCAAGCACTCTACCACTGAGCCACCTTCCCAGCCCTCTCAATTTTTTTAAAAAAGTGAGAGAAGGGTTGGGTTAGGAGGGATGGGTGATAATGTTGTCAGACACCTCGTATTCATATATTGTTTTGTAGAATGGGAACTTGTTTGTACAACTACTTAAAGATAATAATATAAAAGCATGTTTAAAAAGCAGCCTCACACACTTAAGTGAGATATAGTTTTGAACCCAGGTTTATTGCACACTGGCAATTTAAGTTGTTTTCCCAGCCTGTGGTGGTTGTTTTCTTCTTTTTTTCAATAATTGCGGTCAAATGAATGTAACTTAAAATTTGTTATCTTTTTAAAACTCTGTATTAGCATTACCTAGTTAAATAAATGGATTTTATTTTGATATATCCACATAGGCATACAATGTATCTTGATTATACTTACCCCTTCATCATTCTCCTTTTCCTCTCCCAGGTTTTATTATCTTAATCATTTTAAGAATAGAGCATAGTAGTAGTATGTACATTTACAATATTCTACAAGCTCAATGTCCACACTCGTTTCATCTTCCAAGATTCAAATTCTATATTCATTAAAACAATTTTCCACTCTCCTCTGCTTCAAGATATGCATCAAGTACAATTTTGCTTCCTATCTCTATCAATTTGACTGTTCTATGTAACTGACATAAGTAGAATCATGTAATATTTGATCTTTTGTGACTGGATTATTTCACTTAGCAAATTGTCCCAAAGATTCATCCATAATATAGCATCTGTCACAACATAATTCTTTTTAAAGTTGAAATAATATACAACTGTATGTAAAAACCACATTTGCTTTAGCTTATTCATTTGTTGATGGCCACTTGGATTGCCTCCATGTTTTGAGTATTGTACAAAATGAATATGAATGTACAAAGATCCCTTCCAGACCTTGCTTTTAGATCTTTAGAGTATATGCCCAGAAATGTAGTCATTGGATCATATGATAATTTTCTTTTCCTTCTTTATTTTTTGTCATGGGGCTTGAACTCAGGGACAGGTTACAGTCCCTGAACTTTTCCTCAAGGCTAGTGTTCTATCACTTTAAGCCACAGGTCAACTTGCAGTTTTCTGCCCGGGCTGGCTTTGAACCTCAACCCTTGCATTTCAGCCTCCTGTCCTGAGTGGTTAGCATTACAAGTATGAATATTCCTGTTTTTAATTGTTTGAAAAGATGCCATACTGTTTCCCATAGAAAGGTTCCAATTTCACCACACTTTTGTCAATATTGTTACTTTATTTTTAGTAGTTATCCCACCTAATTCATATGAAGTGGTAATTTCCTTCATTATTTTGACTTACACTTTCTGGGGATTAGTGATATTAAACACCTTTTTTGTGGGCTTGTTAACACTTTGTCTTCTCTGGAGAAACATCTCAGTTCTTTGCACATTGTAAAATTGGTTTATGTATTGTTGTTGGGATGATGTTCTGTATATATTCTTGAAGTGAACCACTTATCAAATATATGCTTGCAATGACTTTATCCCATTCTGTGCTGCTTTTTTGGACACTGTTGATTGCATCCTTTGGTGCATCCTGATTTGTGTTTTTCCACAATGAATGACCATTCTCTGATGTCAGTTTCCAGTATGTCTACTGGTCCTGTAACTATGAACCATCATATTGATTTGCACTCCTGTTATGGTAACAGTGAACTAAAGCTACATAATTATGCTCTGGTAGCCTATCTACTTCCACTTTTGGATCTCTCTCCCTCAACTTTTAGTAAAGGTCTTTTGGTCATATTCACAACTTCTTAGGTCCTTAAAAACCTATAGAAAGTTACAACCCTTAAATTTAGTTAGTTCTAATGGAAGTACATGATTTTCAATTTCTTTTTTCCCCTTTTTGTACGTTTTTGATTGTAAGAATACTTTATAGAAGGCTTACAGTTACATGAGCAAGGAAATGAGTACATTTGGTATCGAGCATTGTTGCCTCCTCCGGGTAAATAAGATGAAAATTAAGAGCTTTGTAATATAGAAGCACACTAAAACTCTAGGAATACATTTTTCTTCATATGAGTATTTAGAAATGTGTGAAGTTTGAGATTTAACCTACTTGCAAGTTAATAATGAATTTGTCACATTTTCATGGATGCTAGGCAATTTATAATGCTCTTCGGTCAGAGACAAAAAGGACTTAATTTTTATAGCAATAGTGAAAGCCAGTGAGATATGTGTGTGTGTATGTGTGTGTGTATTTGTATATTTGAAGTGAATCTCTCAGCCCTCAGTGCCACTGAGTGAAGTAGTGATAGACATGTGAAACCTATACAAACAATGGGTTCTGACTTTGAGCAACTGCCATCTATATAATGAGAAATAGGCATGCTTGAACTTTACTCTGGAGGATGACAATAGCTTAGAAATAGCTTGCAAAAATATTCTTGCAAATATATTATAGAATATAGAGCAGCTAATGTTCACTTGAAGATAGGCAAATACTTGAGACTGCCGAAGAATTGTTCTTTTTCTTTTGTTTCTTGAAGGGTCCTAGCTACCAAGACCAATACATATTTCTCCTAATAAATACATAGATCTCCTTAAAAGTGAGGCATGACAATTTGTTGAGAATACTTATTCTTTTTCCAGCCCTAAGCCTTAAGATGAAGTAGAGACTTCAATCCTATCTAGAGTACAATTCAACAAATGACATAGATGGAGTTCATATTTTACACATTTAGAAGCTTTTCTCTTAGAGCCATTTCTTAATGCAGGTGTGGAAGAAATTAAGGAAAAAATAGGTCCACAAATATTTTTATGAAGATAGCCTATGTATTTTTAACAGTAATAAAGGATTATATTTCTGTTTTTTAGTGTGTGAATATTTACAGAGTATGGTACAAAGAACCAAAGTTTATTCCAGGGCCTATCATGGAATAGAATGTAGCAAATTTTCTATATATTGTTTGTATATTTAAAGAATTCACCTATCTGAATTCTCCCCCGTTTTGATAAACAGAGCACCTGTTTGACATATGGAAATACAAACATTATTTTTCTACCTACAGGATTCTACACACTTTGCTGTCTACTAAACACAGAAAAGATTCATGCACAACCCTCATCTTCAAGGAGCAATTCTCAGTATCCCAAGTAGCTTGTGTTTATCTCCCACTCCTTTCCTCCAAGCTGTCAATCTAGGTGAGTGATGACTGAATTCTATAAGACAGAAAAGCTCAGATAATTCACAGGCATGCAGGCATGGAACCTTCTTCATTTGGATTATATTTTATCACGTTGTTGTGAGAACTTCAGCTTCCTTATTTGGTAACTGAGCTGTCCAGTTAACAGTGAATAGATGCATCTCATTATTTAAAATTTCATTTAACTGAAATTGGAAGAATTAATTCACATTTGAGGTTCAGTACCCACATCTAGCCAGTGGCTAGTCTATTAGACAATGCATATATGGAATATATCCATTATCACAGATGTTTCTGTTAGAACTGTTTTAGAGTGTGTTTCTGCTTAAGGGATGGTCCATGTTCATAAACATAGTTGGTACTCAGACTGAAGATCAGACCAGAAAGGCTAGACACCCATGAAGTTATAGACATAAATTGCTCTACATAGGCACATTTATTTGTGAGGAAGAAAAGGATCAAACAGTCAACGTCAGCAGAACCAACCCTCTCAACTCTAGGAATGAATATGTGAAAATTTTAGCAATTCTTTGCAGCTTTGCTTCTGTGATTGAAATTGGCTGTGCTGTTCTCAATGGTGATTTTGTTGGAAAATATAAATGTGTAATTATCACATTAGCTCACAGAAGAATTAGGGTTTGTGCTTTGTAAATGTCATTTGGTATTTACATGTGACATTTCAAATTCTCCTGGTATCAATACACCACAAATATCTTTCTGAGTTGTTTCTTTTGTTAATTTTGATTGTTCTTACAGCAGGCATTTAAAAAATTAGTGGAAAACTTAGGACTTTCTTGTGTTTTACAATCCCATTAGTACTCAGTAAGCTTAATAAAGAATGAGAATCCAAGAACTCTGTGAAGAAATTGTATCTCCAATCACCTGTTCCCTTTCATTAATTACTGGAGCAAAGAAAACTGGCTCCTCAGAATCTCACCTTCAGAATTCAAGAATGAGGTGGGAAGAAAACAAGGAAAGAGACATAGTAATTTGCACTGAAGTTGCTGTGCTGTCACAATGAACATCTGTTCTCATGCAATCCTTTTGAATCCTACAGTTAGCTTTTTTGTGGTTTTTATTAGTATGACAAAGATGACTAACTTTCCCAGATTTAGAGTTGGAAATGTGTGGGACACATTCCTTTATCTATGGAATCTTCCTTAAAATTGCATCACATTTACTTTGGCTTTCGGTGCCTTTTCCATCCTTGTCGCAAGTATGTATTCCTACAAATGGAGATGTTGGTTCATCATTTGCCTTTAAATGATTAAATTATGTGGATTTGGGAGATTGTGTGATTTGCTGTAGAAGCAAGGTACTATGGGTAGGACCCTTTGGTCCATGTTGACATTCCTTTGTGGAATTCTTATTGGGGTCCTTACTCATGGACTCATGTACTTCTCTCCAAATTCCAGTACACTCCAGTAGAGTGTGGCCATGCATTAGAAATTTAAATAATGCCTATAATTCTTTTTAAAATATACTTTTAAATATAACATAAATAAATGCTTTTGTTTTGTTTTTTATTTTTTTAATATTATTGTCAAGGTGATGTACAGAGGGGTTACAGTTACATAAGTAAGGTTGTGATAACATTTCCTAACTTGTTTCCCCTCCCTCATTTTTCTTCCTCTTTCCCTCGCTCTCTCAATCACCCCCCCCCAAGTGTACAGATCATTTCCAATATATTGTCACTTTTGATTTCCTTTAAGTAAATGTTTGTGCTGTCCCCATTCTGGAGCTCCACAAGGTGAACACTGGAACACCACAGTTAGACCCTTCTGCCACGCATATATGCATATACATATTTTCCTTCACTTTGGGGTCATATGTTTGTTTAATTATTCATTTGTTTATTGCCAAAACTGGAGCTTGAATTCGGGGCCTACACATTGTTCTCTGCTTTTCTTTTTCCTCAACACTAGCCACATCTCCATTTCTGGCATTTTGGTGGTTAAATAGATTTTCCTCCAGGGGCTGACTTTGAACCATGATCTTCAAATCTCACCCTTGTGAGTAGGTAGGATTACAGGTGTGAGCCTACTTTATAATTTGACTTTTCATCTCATTATATCATGTATATATTTTCTATCCAATAACATCCTTAGAAATTGCATACTGTTCTAAGAACATCACTTATAATGATTACATGG
This sequence comes from Dipodomys merriami, assembly GCF_024711535.1. Lineage (NCBI taxonomy): Eukaryota > Metazoa > Chordata > Mammalia > Rodentia > Heteromyidae > Dipodomys > Dipodomys merriami. The sequence continues at coordinate 276,323 of NW_027206394.1, forward strand.
GAGTCCAGTGCTTATATATTCCATAATTAATTGAACTGTCTCAATCACTGAAACTCTTTGTTGTCTCCATAATATTAAATGCATCATCAAATCATCCATCTTAATTTGGCTCATCTAAAATAGTAAGTTATTCCTCCCTGTGAAGTTAATCTTTTTCCCAGCATGAAGTTCCAGTTTTGTAACTTTTACACGCCTTACCCACTATAATGCCTTTGTCCAAAATCCCTCTTGCTATCATCATTTTTGTAAAACCCTTTTCCATGGCATTCCATTAATAGGAAGGCATATTTAACTAATACCAACTTAATGTCTTCATTTTCATGAGTATTGCATTTTAGCCTGGATCAGAATTTGATTCTACCAAGATTTTATTTTAATGGAAGAATCAGAACGCCAATTGGAAGGGTGAGAGTACCCTTATGAACAATTTTTATCATTCATTGCTTGCTTTTGTTTTGGAATTTGAAGGCTAAAGATTGCCAGCTCATATATCCTCTGTTGTCACTGTATTTCATTCCGGTTCCCTGCATCTTCTTTATACGTTTTTTTTTTTCTAATTTGGGGAGGGGAAGGGAAATAACAAAATTCTGAAGCAAGGATACAGGTTGACCAATTGTAACAATGAGATGTACAATACACTATGTTGAAAATGAACTTCACAATTTCATGATAGGGGGAAGGAGGAGTTGGGGAATAAGGAGGGAAGGGAATGTAGGGGGAAAACAAAGAGTGGGGTAACAATGCTTAAGAGGAAATGTACTCATTACCTTACTCATGTAACTGTAACCCCTCTATACAGTATCTTTACAATAAATTTTTTTTTAAAAAAAGATTACCAGCTCATACTCCCATGGTTAAATTGCTGTACACCTTAAATGATTTATATGGCTCAAAATGGGAAACCAAAAAGAAAGCAACTTTCAATATAGATTGTCTATTGTTGTAACACTGAGATGCCAAATGCAGTGCCAAGTGCACAGGAATCCAGAGTATAGTCATTAACCTCTAGAATTCTGAGTTGTTTTCTTTGGCTGGAAATCTCTTAATTGTAGTATACACAATATGCAGAAATGTCCTGAAAAAAATATTCTTGGAAAAAAACAGTTCTATACAATCAGAAAAATTTGTACCAAGTCAAAAAAAGGAAAATAAGACAAGAAAAATTCTATTCCTGTTTATATAAAAGCTACAATAGAACATGGGTCTACCAATAGTCTGAAGAAGAGAAACAATTATTTAAGTGCGTTGTTATTCTAAATGTAATAATATAATGATATGCATTTAAATCGAACCTGATGATGAGCCATGAACTCTGCCTGGAGAGTTCAACAAAATCCTTCTTGCACAGTGTCTTGATACATAGGAAGGAGAAAATAAATATTCTGTAAAATGATGAAAAGCTTATGAAGTGCAATAATCTCCAAATATTATGCTCCGGAAATGTAAAGTATCAGGAACAATGTAGCAGTGAATTGGAGAGTGAAATTGGAGCAATTGAAATGGTCATATAGCTTGGAGTTAAGGCACTTTCTTAATATGCACAGGGTCCTGGGTTCAATCCCCACCACTAAAAAGGAAGGAAGGAGAGAGACCAAGAAAGATTTGCGAGGTGGGCCTAACACCATCATAGAAAATTTATTCTCTAACCCAGGATTTCATACTGTTAATTACACATTTTTACTGCATGGGAGATTATAAAAGTACAGTTGCCCAAGTCTCAGCCATTTTTATTTGAGTGGGTACAGATGTATCAACTTCAGCTGATATGACTTGGGGGCACCAGTAAAGCACCCAGGATAGAGATATCATGGTAGAACATATGTCTAGAACTTGAAAAAAGTTCTGTGAGACTTTTATTTCTGTAGAAAAATAAATGCCCATAGTATGTTAGCCTGAGTATGGATATAGAGTAGTCTGAGTTTAAATGTACCAATATACCAGTTTTTGCAACCTGGGGTAAATTACCTACCTCTCTTTAAGCCTCTGTTTCTTATTTTGGATATGGGAGCCAATGAGACTACAGTGCGAGTGTTCATAAAGTGTTTTCAGGCTATGCATTTTTAAAATTTGTTATAACTACTGTTAGTTGACTTGTTTATATAGTGTAAATTTGCACCAGGTGCTGATGAGCAAAGCAGAAGATAATGAAGTGTCCTGTATTCAGTCTCTTAGGTACTTGATGTCATTCTTTACACTCCAAAATTTGTGAAGTCAGAGTTGGACAACAGGGCAGTTTGAAAATTTTTCTGTATGGAGTCTTAGCATTTTTCAATATCAGAGGGCCTCTGGAAAGATGGAAAAAGAAAATAGAGAAACCAGGGCTGGGAAGGTGGCTCAGTGGTAGAGTGCTTGCCTTGCATGCATGAGGCCCTTAGTTTGATTCCTCAGCACCACAAAGCAGAAAAAGCCAGATGTAGAGCTGAGGCTCAATTGGAAGAGCTCTAGCCTTGAGCTGAAGAGCTGAGGGACAGCTCCCAGGCCCAGAGTTTAGGCCCCATGACCGACAAAAAAAAAAAAAAGAAGAAAGAAACCACAACTCTTCTTTTCAGCTGGCTTAATGTTAGTCCTCTTGACCTATGACGACAAATTACCAGACACTGAATTGGTTATAAACAACAGATTTATTTCTACATTCTGGAGCCTGGAGGCCCAAGATTGCAATGCCAGCATAGTCAGGATTTTTGTTTTTCAGATTGATGCACTGTATTAAAGATCAGGATTGAAATCTATTCGGTTTTGTTTATTTAAATACCATTAATGAAGGCTTGCCTCCACAACTTAATTACCATCCACATGTCCGCATACACACACAAAGGACAACTTCTGTAACATTATATTTGAGATAGAATTTCAATATGTGAAGTTGGATGAAGATTGTAAATAAATGTATTTTAATTATACATTCTTTTTCTTTTCCCATAAGATTGTGGATCTAAGAACAGTAAGATCCAGACACTGAATTGATCTCAGAGCTGACCTCTGAGCCATTCTATGATTCTGGAGTATTATATTTATCTGGCTTAATCAATTCTCTGTGTTCACTACAAGATTATTTGGAGAATATATAAGATAATTACACTGAGAAGTTATTTAGAGAATTAATTCATATTGTTTACTTTTAATTTTTTGAGGTAAGTACGTGGATTCAAATTCAGAGCCTTGCATTTGCCAGGCAGGCACCTGACCACTTGAATCATGCCACATCCAGCAATTTTTGCTTTGATTGTTTGTTTGTTTGTTTGTTTTTTGGGTCCAGTTGTGGGGCCTGATCTCTGGGCCTGGGCGCTGTTCCTCAGCTCTTCAGCTCAAGGCTAGTGCTCTACCACTTGAGCCACAGTGCCACTTCTGGCTTTTTTCTTTTTTCTTATGTAGTGCTGAGGAATCGAACCCAGTGCCTCAGGCATGCAAGGCAAGCGCTCTACCACTGAGCCACCTTCCTAGCCCCTGCTTTGATTGTTTTTGAGATAGAATCTTGTATTTGTTTATTCCTAGGATACCTGGATAGTGAACTTCCTAGTTTTATGTTCAACATAGGTAGGATGACAGCCATACATTGGCACACCCAGCTTTTATTGATTGAGATGGAGGTCTCTTGTATGTTTTCCAGCTTGAACTTGAACTGCAACTATCGACATTTCCATTTTCAGAGTAGCTATGATTATAGGTATAAACCACCCCATTTGACTTCTATTATATATGTTTATGAAAATTCTGAAAGTATGAGAAAATCCTCTAGAGTTACTAACCATACCCAGATTCTAGGTGATACACTAATGTTTATTCTGTCAAAAAATGTGTTTTGTGACAATTTTTTAAATTTTTTTATTGGCAAAATACCATACAGAGGGGTTATAATTACATGGGCAAGGTAATGAGTACATTTCTTATCAAGCATTGTTGCCTCCTCCATTGTTTCCCCTTTCCATCCCTTCCCATCTCCTCTCCTACCCCCCCAACTCCCCATCCCCAGTGAAAGTTGTAAAGTTCGTTATTCGACATAATGACTTGTATGGCTCATCGTTGCAAAGGGTCCAATGTATCCCTATTTAAAGTTTGTTTTTGCCCTTTCCCTCCACAAATTATACCAACATCAAATATATGAAAGCAGGGGTTATACCGTGGGGGAGGGACATACAAAGCAACAAAGAAATCATCTTATAAATATGTTAGAAACAATTTCAAGAAAAAAAAAACATTTGAATACTTATCTTGTGGTTCATTTCACCTAACATGAACTTATCTTACCTTTTCTGCTTGTCTCAGAAATATACTAGTTATTGCAAATAAGGGAAACCATGGGACTTATGTTTCTTTGGGCCTGGCTTACTTCACTTAATTTTTTCCAAGTCTTTCCATTTCCTAACAAATAGGGCAATGTCATTCTTTCTGATGGAGGCATAGAATTCCATTGTGTATATATACCACATTTTCTTGATCCATTCATCTAATGGGCATCTGGGTTGGTTTCGTATGTTACCTATGGTAAATAATGTTGCAATAAACATAGTTGTGCTGGTAGCTTTAGTGTGGTCTTGTTTGTGATCATTTGAGTAAATGCACAAAAAATGGGATTGCTGGGTCATAGGGGAGCTTTACGTGGAGTCTTTTGAGGAAACTCCATACTACTTTCCAAAGTGGTTGAGCAACTTTACACAACCACCAACAATGCGGTAAGGTTTCATTCTGTCCCCATCTCCTCCAGCATCTGTTGTTATTAGAGTTCTTGACTCTAGCCATTCTAACTGGGCTGAGGTGGTATCTCAATGTTGTGCTGATTTGCATTTCTTTTATGGCTAGAGAAGTTGAGCATTTCTTCATATGTCTATTGGCCATCCTTCTTTCCTCTTCAGAGAAGTTTCTCTTTAAGTCTTTTGCCCACTTACTTATTGGGCAGTTGTTTCTTTGAGGATTTGTTGTTGGGGGATTTAATTTTTTGAGTTCCAGGTATATTTTAGATATGAGACCCTTGTCCATTGTATGGCTAATGAAGATCTTCTCCCAATCCGTGGGCTTTCTATTGATCTTGCTAGCTATGTCCTTTGTCTTGCAGAAGCTCTGCAACCTTATGCAATCCCATTTGTCCAACCTTTCTTTGATTTGTTATGTTTCTGGGTCTCTATTAATAAAATTTCAGCCTGTGCTAAGTATACCTAGGGTTTCTCCTATTGCATCCTGTAATGTTTACAGAGTGTCTGCTTTGACTCCAAGGTCTTTGATCCATTTGGAGTTGATTCTTGTGTAGGGTGATATATAAGGATCTAGCTTTGGTTTTTTACAAGGTATTAACCAATTTTGCCAGCACCATTTACTTAAAAGGCTGTCTTTCTTCCACTCTAATTTTTTAGCTTCCTTATCGAAGATTAGATTGCTATATATCTGTAGGTTCAATTCTATTCCATTGGTCCTGAGGTGTGTTCATGTGCCAGTACTGTTTTGAATATTATGGCATTGTAGTAGAGTTTGAAATTTGGTATTGATATTCCTCCAGCACTGTTCTTTCTGTTAAGGATCTTTTTTGCTATTCAGGGTCTTTTATGGTTCCATATGAATTTTTGGATTGTCTCTTCTATTCCTTGAAGAATGAGTTTGGGATATTGATAGGTATTGCATTGAATTTGTAGATAGCCTTGGGAAGTATTGCCATTTTCATGATGTTGCTCCTTCCAATCCAGGAGCATGGAAGTTTTTACCACTTTCTAAGTTCTGTTTTGATTTCCTTTTTCAGGGTTTTAAAGTTTTCATCATAGAGGTCCTTCATTTCTTTGGTTAAGTTAATTCCTAGGTATTTTATTTTTTGTGGAGCTATTACAAATGGAGTTGCTTTCCTGATTTCAGCCACCCTTTTCTCATTGTTGACATACAGAAAAGCCATTGGTCTTTGAAGGTTAAATTTATACCCTGCTACTTTGCCCAAGTTTTGCATAAGCTTGAATAATTTGGGAGTGGAGTCCGTGGGATTCTTTAAACACAAGATCATATCATCTGCAAAGTGGGAGAGTTTTACTTCATCTTTCCTTATTTGGATCCATTTTATGTTTGCATCTTGTCTTATTGCTGTAGCTAGGCATTCTAATACTGTATTGAAGAGAAGTGGCGAGAATGGACAGCCTTGTCTCGTTCCTGATTTAAGAGGAAATGGCTAGTTTTTCACCATTAAGTATAATGCTGGCTGTAAGTTTGTCATATACAGTCTTTATTTTATTGAGAAATGTTCCCTGGATTCCTAATCTTTCCAGAGCCTTCATCATCAATGGGTGTTGAATCTTATCAAATGCCTTTTCTGCATCTATTGAGATAACCATGTGGTTCTTATCCTTGCTCCTGTTAATGTGATTAATTATATTAATTGATTTGCGTATATTGACCCAGCTTTGCATCCCTGAAATGAATCCTGTTTGATTGTGGTGTATGATTTTTTGGATGAATTGTTGAAGTCAATTGGCCAAAATTTTTTTGAGAAGTTTTGCATCAATGTTCATCAAAGGAACGGGTCTATAGTTCTCTTTCTTTGATGAGTCCCTGCCTGGTTTTAGGATGAGGGTTATGATGTCTTCATAGAATGAGTTCGGTAGTGAACTTTCTCTTTGAGTTTCATTGAAGGGCTATTGGTGTGAGCTCTGCTTTGAAGGCCTTGTAGAATTCTGCTGTAAATCTGTGTGGTCCTGTGCTTTTCTTAGATGGGACTTCTCTTATTGTTGTTTCTATCTCAATGCTTGATATGGGCCTGTTAAAATGGTTTAACTCATCTTGGTTTAGTTTCAGCATGTTGATATTTGCTAGGAAAAGGTCCATTTCTGCCAAGTTCTCAAATGTATTAGCATAGTTTTGAGTATTCCCTTAGAATGTTCTGAATCTTGGTTGTTCTTTGGTGGTTTCCATTCTCATCTCTGAGTTTATTTATTTGGGTGTATTCTCATCTTTTTCTAATAAGATTTGCTAAGGTTCTGTCAATTTTGTTAATTTTTTCAAAGAACCAACTCATTGTTTTATTGAATCTTTCTATGTTTTATTTGGATTCTAATTCATTTAATTTTGATTTAAATTTAATTATTTCTTTCCATCAACTGGATTGGGGTTTATATTGCTGCTCTTTTTCAAGGAGGTTCAGATGTCTCATTAAATTGTTGGTTTCAGATCTCTCCAACTTGCTTCTGAGTACTGCCTTTTCTGTGTCCCAGGGGAGCTGGTAATTTGTGTGTTCCTTTTTGTTGAATATCATGAACATTTGAATTTCCTTTCTAATCTCTTACATGACTTACTGGTGATTCAACAGTGTGTTGTTCAGCATCCAAGTGTTACAGGACTTTCTTTGGTAGCTTTTGGTGTTGAATTCTAATTTTATTTCCTTGTGGTCTGAGAGAATGCAAGGTATAACTTCAATATTTCTGAATTTGGAGGTTTGCTTTGTGACCTAAAATGTTTCTATTTTGCAAAATGTTCTTTGTGCTGCTGAGAAAAACGTGTATTCTGATGCTGCTGGGTGAAATATTCGGTAGATGCCTGTTAAATCTAGTTGATCCTTGCAGTTGTTTAGATCTGCAGTTTCTCTATTGAGTTTTTGCCGAGTTGATCTATCTAGTGGCGATAGTTGTGTGTTAAAGTCCCCAACAATGAATGTCTTTGGATCTATGTGGGATTTGAGGGAAAGTAGTGTTTCTTGGAGAAATTTGGGTGCTCTGTTGTTTGGCAAATAGATATTTAGAATTGTAATATTCTCCTGAAGGGCAATCCCTTAATTAGTATGTAGCGACCTTCTTTTTCTCTTCTAACTAATTTTAATCTGAAGTCTATTTTATCTGATATTAGGATTGCAACTCCCGCCTGTTTATGGGGGTCATTTGCTTGGTAGATTTTATTCCAGTCTTTCACTTTGAAAATGTGTTTGTTTTTATGGGCAAGGTGGTCCTGAAGGCAGCAGATAGAAGGATCTTGCTTTGTAATCCAACTAGACAATCTATGTCGCTTAATTGGTGAGTTAAGTCCGGTAATGTTGAGAGATAGGACTGAGAGGTATTTTTTTTATTGTGAAAATACCGTACAGATGGATTATGATTACATGAACAATATAATGAGTACATTTCTTATCAAGCATTGTTGCTTCCTCCTTTGTTTCTTCTTTCCACCCCTTCTCAGACGCCTCTTTACCCTATCCCCATCCCCTCCACCAAAGTTGTAAAGTTCATTTTTCAACATAACAACTGGTACATCTCATTGTTATAATGATTTCACCTGTATTCCTATTTAAACGATTTGTTTTTTTCCCTTCACCTCCACAAATTATACCAGCATCAAATACAGTGAAAGCTGGGGTTATTTTTGTTATGTCGAAAAATGAACTTTACAACTTTGGCCAGGGGATGTGGGAGGGAGGAAGTGGGGATCAGTGTGGGGAGATATGGAAGGGATGTGTAGGGGAAACAAAGGAGGAGGTAACAATGGTTGAAAAGAAATATACTCATTACCTTGCCCATGTAATTGTAACGCCTCTGTACGGAATTTTCACAATAATAAAACTTCTAAAAATGTTTATCACTTATTATAATTCAAATACCAAACAAGAGTAATTTTACATAATCATTAAAAGTATCATTTTATTACTATCATAAAATAGAATAAAAGACCAGTCCCAATCATTACCTATCATTATTCCTAATCATTACCTAAATATCTTAAACAATCTAAATAGTCATTTCTTTAACATAGATGTAAATATTCTATCTTTTTTACTTAACATTTTCCAGGTGCATATATTCATGTTTCTAAAAGATGTTCACAGCAGTTAAAAGATGCGTTTGTGAAATTAATGTGATACATGTTGTTGTTGTTGTTGTTGTTTTCAAGGCCTGGGCATTGTCCCTAAGCCTTTTTGTGCTCAAGGCCAGCACTGCACAACTTGAAGCACAGGGCTAATTTCTGTTTTTGAGTGGTTAATTGGAGATAAGGATCTAACAAGTACTTTTCTGTCCGGGGTAGATGTGAAAACAATTGTTAGATCTCAGCCACCAGACTAGCTAGAATTATAGAGGTGAGTTACTGGCACTTAGTTTGATAATGTTTTTTAAATTTTAATTATGTTTTAAGATGTTTGTTTCACTATAGTGCACATAATTCTATACATAAATTTAGATATATATATATATATGCTGATGACAAATTCCCTCTAAAAATGTATGTCTTTCTACACATAACATTTATACACACACACACACACACACACACACACACACACACACACACACATATTTTTGAAGACAGACTCCCTCAAACTTTTTTTTGGGTCCAGTTGTGGGGCCTGAACTCTGGGGCTGGGCGCTGTCCCTCAGCTCTTCAGCTCAAGGCTAGCGCTCTATCACTTGAGCCACAGTGCCACTTCCAGCTTTTTTCTGTTTTGCTTATGTGGTGCTGAGGAATCAAAACCAGGGCCTCATGCATGCAAGGCAAGCACTCTACCACTGAGCCATCTTCCCAGCCCATCCCTATAAAACTTTTATGCTATTTTTTATCTTTTTCATTTCAAAGATATACAATCTATTTTTCCAAAAGTTTCCTAGAGTAAAATGACTAATATTTCACTAGAAAGTAGAGTATATTATTTTCAATGTAATTTTAGATATACACATGACGTTGTAGTAACATTTATAGTATATTACTTGAAAAACTTCTGTTCAAACCCTTAAATATTTGTGTCGAATGACAGGGAGAGAGGAAGTTAATTCATATTGGTTAGGAATGTGCAATGCTTCAAAAATCTGTCCAATAATTGGTTATAATCACATAGTCAAGCTACCTGTTATGGTTTAGTTTTTTTGTTTCTTTATTTATTCAAAAATTTAACATGGATGCATGCACAGTGGTAATATTAAAATTATTAATCAAAATACAAATAATACAAAATCATAGACACATATCAGACTTTCAATAATTAGCACTTATGATGCTAATAATAATTTTGTTGATGATGATGATGACCACAGTGTACCCTGATAATGACAATGATATGATTTAAAAAGAAAAATTTTTAGACATCTTTGAAGCTAGATTTCCCACATTGAATACATAGTAATAAACAGCATTGGATTACATACAATAAGAATAACAAGAGGAGAGTTTCAATATCAAGAAATACAATCACATAATCAGGTGAGACAGTAAAAACCCTAATGTTATTCTTGAAGTCTCTCTAATGTATACTCACTTTTTTTGGTGGAATTGTTTGCTTGTAAATAAAATCGTTTATTTCTACATGTTGATTATCCCACGTAGATAAAATATAATAAGCTGAGTGCTTTGTTATCAAATGATCTTGTTTGTTCTAGCCTTGGGAACTTAGGAGAAAGCCTTTCACCACCTACATAGCCAGTGGCTTGTTTATCTATTCCTAGAAGGTAACAACACATGCCTCAAGCATGCTTCACTCATTAGGCAGAAATCCTTGGTCAGTTTTAGTTTCTATCCAGTTCACTGGAGAAAATCTGTGTATAAATTGATGAAGAACACTTGGCAACAGATAAAGCAGTAAGAAAAATTTTGATGGACTACAATTAGTTTTCAACTTAGTGTGATTAGTTCAAGTAACATTCTTATATAGATAATATTCAATAACCAATGTTTTCCAATGATATGTTGAGTATGTTCTTCAATACAGATGTAGACACATGACCCAATTTACATAATACCACTTACATATCTATAGGTGCCTTAAAAGGACACAGGCCTTAGATCCAGGAGGTAAAATTTATTTTTACTTCTGGATGAAACAATTTGTGACTTTATACCAACAAACTGAATTTGATTCTTTCCTTATTTGTAAGCTAAGGTGGAAAATGTAAGGACTCTTCACTTTTCTTTTTTCTTGCTCTAGGAGTAAGCAAATGTATTCCTCAATATTTCTAGCAGATTACATCCATTTACAGATGAGAAATGCAAGGCCCAACAGTCAATATAGTGAGTAAATAATGATATTAGAATTTGTGTCTGAGCTCTTCCCTCTGCATGCTTACAAGGAGCAGTAATTTGGTGATGGAGAGGATCAATATGAAAAGACTATGGGGAAAAAAACATACTTTGTAAAAAGTTGTTTAAGACTAGGTGACCAGTGATGAGTACATGAAACAGACTTGTGTCAGGGGCATAAAAAGGAGTACATAGAAATCATATTAGTGCTGGGTGCCAGTGGCTCATTCCTGTAATCCTATCTACTCAAGAGGCTGAGATCTGAGGATCACGGTTCAAAGCCAGCCCAGGCAGAAAAGTCCATGAAACTCTGATCTCCAATAAATACCACTAGAAAACCCAAAGTGGTGCTGTGGCTCAAGAGGTAGAGTGCTCGCCTCGAGCTGAAGAGCACAGGGACGGTACCCAGGCCCAGAGTTCAAGCCCCACGACCAACAAAAACAAAAACAAACAAACAAAACAAGAAATCATATTAGTGACAGAAACTGAGAACATCTTGATCATTCATCGTATCTAATGGGTGGGAGTAGAAGGATAAGAAGAAATCTAAAGGGTTCTACATCTATGGCCAGGCAAATGTGTTAGTGATATTCTTGGTGATAAGGATTACAGGTGAAAATGATGGATTTAGGGGAAAAAACTCTCTGATAGTTCTAAAGTTTATATTAAACAGATGCAAAGATATATCTTTTTATTTATTTTTATTTTTATTTTTATTTTTGGGTCCGGTCGTGGGGCCTGAACTCTGGGCCTGGGCGCTGTCCCTCAGCTCTTCAGCTCAAGGCTAGCACTCTACCACTTGAGCCACAGTGTCACTTCTGGCTTTTTTTCTTTTTGCTTATGTGGTGCTGGGGAATCGAACCCAGGGCCTCATGCATGCAAGGCAAGCGCTCTACCACTGAGCTACCTTCCCAGCCTAATAGATCTTTTTAGACATCATCAAAATATCCTCGACCATGAATATGAAAAAGAATGATAAAATTGGGGGTATTATTAAAGGGAAGAGGAAAAGAAAAGTTATGACATAAGTGTAAGCAATTTGAGCACCAGTGTGGACAAGATTGGAAGAAAGAGATAAATAAGGAAACAAGAAAGTAATAAAAACAGATTTACAGAAGTAAAGAAAGGAAAGAATTTGCAGGAAGAAAAGGTCAAAACTTACAGAAGTATTGAAGGAAATATGCTATTTGGATTTGAAAACTAAAAGGACATAGACAAGTTCAATAAGAACAGTGTTTTGGTGAACTGGTAGAGATGTAAGTCATATTGATAAAATTTTGAGATATGAAATAAAACTCTAGATCCATGAATTCAACAGATCCTGTTGATTTTAAATGTTGGGAACAAATGCTCTTATCCTGACCTTACAAGTATTATACAGATGTAACTGTCATGACCTTTACTTAGAGATATTCTGTGAATATTTTTGAAGACTGGCCAGGAGATTATGGATTGAACTACAGCAAAGACAAGCCTAATTTGCCCTACAGTTCCAAAGAGTGACCCATGTATCCACATCAGTTTGGGATTTTATAGAAATATCATTAGATATGTTTGGACATCTTATCAGCCTATTCATTATAAATGTAGAACAAGTAACATCAAGTATTAGGTTGAATTTACAGTTTTACTGATGTTACTGAAGACTCCTCAAATTGATTCTTCTTTAGAATAGAAAATGCCTCAGTAGCCATTGAGACGTCATAACTGCCATATGCTCTATTTAAATCTAATTCTTTTTTTGGGGGGGGGTCCGGACATGGGGGCCTGAACTCTGGGCCTGGGCGCTGTCCCTCAGCTCTTCAGCTCAAAGCTAGCACTGTACCACTTGAGCCACAGTGCCACTCCGGCTTTTTTCTTTTTGCTTATGTGGTGCTGAGGAATCGAACCCAGGGCCTCAGGCATGCAAGGCAAGCACTCTACCACTGAGCCACCATCCCAGCCCCTTAAATCTAATTCTTGTTAGGGATATCTCCATGCTGAAATAACCCTGCCAATCAACCTGCCACAAATTCTTGTATGTAGGAAATGCTCTTATAAACTTCAAGCTTTTATTGAATGGAAGAGTTCAGACATTACCCTCCCCACAAGGATTAAATGCCTAAAAAATAAGACATTTTGCTTTAATGCCTTTCTTTCATTTTCTGATACACATATGCAAGTAGGGAAGGATTCTGATGTAACAATAATACAATGGTGACTTGTAATAACACAATGTCTAGGATCTAGTGTTAATTCAGTTACTTACTAATTAGTTCCAAAGTGTGTGGATATTTATATTTCTCCTGGGTAAACTAATGAGCTCCAAGAAAATATCCCTAAGGAGCCTTCCAATTCAAATATCAATGTTTGTCTCAAAACGCTTTAAATTCTACACTCTTTAATGTGGACATAGAGTTATACTGTGGAACTTTTCTCCTCAGAGAGTAAGTACTACCCTATTGGTTAACATGGACAAAGTACCTTCATACATAGAATGGGTGTGTGCAAACAAGAAGTGGTAGATTGTCAATGTCTAGTGCATTGAGGTCCCTGGGTAAGGGTCATGAAATCATCAGGACACAGGGGATGCAGTGTGCAAACAGCAATTGCCACTGCATGCTGTGTTTTATTGTTAGTGGGTATTTAAAGACAAGCAAGCATAATCTTTGCCAAGATTTGGCTAGAAAACATTCACACAAAAAATTTCCACAGATACATTTTTACTTAACCTATGAGACAATGTCTAGGTACATTATTATCTAAACTATTTTAGAGCAAGCTCAAACCACTTCTCCAACCTCAGGAAAATGCCTGACCAGCTGTTTATCTATGCTTAAGCAAGCAGAAGAGCCACTTCCTCAGCTCTCAGGAATCTGTGACATGTGTCTGGAGATAGGGAGAGAGAACGTTTTCCCTCTCTAGCCTGGCATTCCAAGAGCTTTCCTAATCCCAAACACAGTCCTCAGACAATCCCGAGGCTGGAGCCTGCATCATTCTGTCCCCTCAACATAGACCCTGAGTCTTCACAATCTCCTTTTTTCTTTTGTTTTAAAAGTAAAGCTTTCCACAGGGTTATCATAGAAGCTTGCATTGGCTTCATAAAAATCAAATATAACAGCACAAGCGCAAACAGAATAATAACAATCATAATTTCCATACCACTAGCAGTATGTGAAATGCTTTGTAGTATTCCTTTCAGATCCAACTCTTCCAACTGTTTAATAAATGTATCAGCAATATTAGAAGCATCAACCTTTGTAAATTGTTTACCAAAAATATGTACATTAAATTGTAACTGAGCAATCAATTGAGCAGCAGTAGAATTTTTAGATAAATACTGTTGTATTATATTCCAATCATGTAAAGATTTATTATATTTTACATTAGTAATGTAAAAGGTAGTCGAATTTTAATCACATTTTAACAATAACTGTTTTTCCACAACCAATAACTTTTTTCCTAACCATCCCACTGTCTGTTTAACAACATTAATCTGTGTTTGTAATCAAGCATCAATTTCTACCTGTGAGACACACAATTCATGTGAATCCCGGTGCCATTCTTCCACAAAGTGTTTAGCTTGTAAGGAAGTGTGCAGGGCAATTCCAGACACCCCAGCAACAGTGGTAATAGCAATTAAGCTTAAAATCACAGCCACAATGGCTCCAATCATACGTTTTGTACGTTTTAGCAGTTTGGTAAAAATTCAATAACAACACTATCCAAAGGATTTTGGGACCATTCTCTTCCTAATTTAACAGGTAGCCAAATACAAGTTCCTTGTTGTAAAATCATAATACCATCACTGTCATTAAAATTAAGAGAGGAATTAACACAAGAATACAGGCGACAATTGAAACAAGAAATAGTAGGATAAAATGTAAAGTTTCCCATCAAAAATACATAAGGCAGGGATACACAAGCAGTTACATTATAAGATTTATACAAAGTAAAATTATAAGTGGACGCAGAGTTCGCCGTCCCCGAAAAACGATCCATTTGATAGCATCACGGGTTTTAGCGCCGCTGCGACCTTCCAAAGATGAGTTTGAACAGCAGTGGGTGCAGCCATGAAAGCCCATCGAGCATCTGTAATGCCTCCATCTCCCCAGGCCATCAATCGAGCTCCAATTAATGGCATCCGGCATCCTAGTAACATTTGATAAATCACATCTGGTAATATTCCATTCTAAACATGTGTTAATAAACTGTCCAAAAGGTCCCCAATTAATGAAACTATTGAACTTTTTTCCAAATGTTCCTCTGCACTCTTGCCACACAAAAGGCTTATATTTTAAATCAATATAAGTAAAATCAGGGCACATAGGTAAGGATAACTCACCATCAAAGGTGACACTTTCCCAGCTACTATTAATGGACCAAGTAGTTAATCGCTGTAGCTGTTTTCTAGAATTGGAAGTGCGTTTCCCAGGTAAAACCCAATGTTGCCAATTCATAACTAAACAAGGAGGAGGCCCCAAACAAACAGGCAAGGAATGAGTATAGTAAGTAAAATTTAAAAAGCTACCATCATCCTTATTATAAAATGTCAAAATATTCCAAGGAGGAGATAAAATAGCAGGAACAGTATAGACGGTTATCTTCATGTCTCCCCAAACAACAGGTCCCAATAAAGGAGGGTTAGGAACAAAGGCCCAATAACTTACGTTAGCATTAGCATGGACAGAGTTTACAGTAAGCAGGGCACACATGGCCAGGAACAAGTTCTCAGCCGTGACAGGTTTACCAGTGTGACAGATTTACCAGTGCGTTGTAACATCTTTTGACCTTCTCCAGTCAACTGTAACATCTTTTGTCCTTCTCCAGTCAACGTTTTAACCTGCCCCCAGGTGGGCAGCAGGGCTTTCTTCTTTCTCAACTGGTGGCTGATTCCTTGCAGGATCGGGCTGTCCTCACTGGGCCACGTCTGTATCCATCTTGCAGGAAGCCAGCATTATTTGCCATCCTGTGTAGACACAAAACCCTATCCTCGCCCCTTATGTAATAATGTTCCTAGTTGTCATTTTGTGTTCAATGTAATCTTAATCCTTATGGGAGCATTTAAATAAGGTTTTTCTGATATTTGTTCAAAATGGCGCTCAGCTCTAGTTAAAATATCTCTTTGTGGTAAGTTTAAAAAATTAAGAACAAAAAGAGCTTGATGTAAAATTGTTTTAGGATTTTGCATGGAAAACCACAAAATATCCATACCTTTATCCAACCTTTTCCTCCTTTTTAATTTTTTAATTTGTTGTTTTAGTGTGCCATGAACTCGTTTAATAATGGCTTGTCCTTGGGGGTTATATTCTATTCCTGTAATATGTACCACATCATAAAGTTCACAAAATCTTTTAAATTTAATACTTTTATAGGCTGGTCCATTATCAGTCTTTATTTTGGCAGGCACTCCCATAATGGCAAAAGCTTCCAATAAGTGTTCTATTACATGGTTAACAGTTTCTCCCATAAGGGCAGAAGCCCAAACAAATTTAGAATAAGTATTTATTGTAGCATGTACAAAGGAAAAACGGCCAAAGGCTTGCACATGGGTTATATCCATTTGCCAGAGCTCATTAGGTTGTAATCCTCGAGGATTTACTCCAGCAGGTACAACTCTTAAATGCATTGATCTGCAAATAGGACACCTTTTTATAATTTGTTTAGCTTGAGAATAAGGTATTTTATAATGCATATGTAAATAGCCAGCATTTGTATGTAAATGAGCATGATCCTGTTCAGCAGAAGCAAAACTAATTTATCGACCTGATTATTGCCATATACAAGGTACCCAGGTAATGAAGAGTGAGCCCTAATATGAGTTACAAACACTTTGGCATTACGTTGTTGTAGTAATGCTTGTAATTGTTTAAATAATTGGTTTAGCTGGGGTTTAGATGAATAAGTAACAGCAGTGACTGTATTAGTCACAACTCCTACAGCATAGGCAGAATCAGTAACAATATTAATATCTCCCACAAAATCTTGTAACACTTTAATAATAGCAAAAAGTTCATTTTGTTGAACTGATGTTAAAGTAGTTGTTTGTACCCAATGTTTATTTTTTGTCCAATAAGCACTTTTTGTTTTGGAGCCATCTGTAAAAATGGTAAGAGCAGTGGGAATAGGGGCCTTGGTAATTATATCATTAATGACAAATTGTTGTTTATGCAAGCAATCCCACAATCTACCCTTGGGGAAATGATAGGAAAATTGTCCAGTAAAATTTACTAATGCTATTTGTAGCATTTCAGACATGTTTAACAAATATTCTACTTGGTCTTTTGGCAAAGGAAAAATAATTTTAAATCATACCCTGATAGGGTAAATACCCGTTGCCTGGCCTGTTGAATAATAATTGCCAACTGTTGTTTATAAGGCATACTATTTTTTGTAAATCTATGCTGTGTATAAATCCATTGTAATGGTAGCTCATTTTGTCCTAAAATTCCTGTTGGGTATTTCCATGTATCTAAAATATATAAATTTATGGGTTGATTTAGCGTTACTCAATGTAAAAACATTTCTTTTATTCTCTGTTCTATAAATTGTAATTTTTTTTAGCTTCCTTAGTTAAAGTTTTTTTGCTATGTAAATCAGGATCCCCTTGTAACAAAGAAAACAAATTATGTAACTGATAAGTAGAAATTTTTAAGGCCAGTCGCATCCAATTAATATCTCCTAATAGCTTTTGAAAATTATTTAACATGTGTAATTGATCACGTCATAAAGATATTTTTTGAGGTGTCACTGTTTGTCTAGAAACAACATATCCTAAATATTTTACCACCGTATCCTTTTGTATTTTTTAGGTGCTATCATTAATCCAAAATCTTTAAATATAAAGGGAAAGCATCTTTTATAGGAATTTTTTTATTGTTTATTTTTGATCTATACTCCCTTGCCCAGTGCTCCCCTTTTTAACATTTAGGGTAAATTTTTGGTCTTCTCTTGTTAACTCCAGTAGCTTTTTTACAACTTTTTTTTATTTGACCACATCCAAAACACTTTAGATTAGAGGGTTTTGTTTGCAAAGCATGCCAGGTAGTGGCCATAGTTTCAGCAAACACCTGCATACGCCTGAATTCAGATATAATATCTCTGCAGGCCCTCAAATATGTATTCACATCCCCAGATTCTTTAATAGGCAATAGGGCCCGTCTACAGTCCTCACTAGCATTCTCATAAGCCAACATGCGCAGCAGTTGTTGACTTGCAGCCTCTCCCACAACAGTACGTTCCAAGGTCAATTTCAATCGCGATAAAAATTTAACATAGGGTTCATTAGGTTTTTGAATTACTTTAGTCCAAAAGCCATAATGCTCTCCTACCGGTCAAATCCTTTCCCATGCCTCAATACCTATGTCTCTTAACTGCTCATGGATCTCTTCAGGAGAGTTCACTTGCATATGAGCATCTGCATATAGTTCTGTTCCACAAAACATGGGAAAGGTTATGACCTGTAGGCGTGGGTTACTGCTCTGTGCATTTTGTCTAGCCCTTTCTGTACATAACTCAGTAAACCACATTTGCCATCGTAGGTATTCAGGTTCCTTAAGCAAGGCTCTACAAAGCATCTTCCAATCCTCAGGAGCAAAATTATTGTAATGTTGAGCAAGCCCATTAAGCAATTCCTTAACATAATGAGACTGCTGACCATACAACGTCACTGCCTTCTTGAGTTTACTAATATCATCAACAGCAACACCTTTATATCTGGCTGGTTGAGCTATACCATTCATAGGGCGTGGTCGAATTACAGGATAAGAAAAAATAAACATTTCATCATCAAACTCACTGTCTGAGCCCTCTGTTTTGTGAGGGAGTGACGCTGTAAAGATTGCATCGGCCAGCGGAGGAGCCAAAGGCTGCTTTACTTTCACTTTCTCAGGTTCTCCTTTCACTCTGCTAATTTCCAACTCCATATGTTGTAATTTTGATAAAATCAATTCCATTTGCTCAGACATTTTATTACACTTTCAGTTTGTTCCTTTTAAGCCTTTTTTACCTCTTGTTTTTTCTCTGTTAATTGCAATGCATCCTTATCTATTGTGTCCTTAACCTCAGAGTCCAATTGTAAATCTACAATAGAAGGAGTGGCCTCTTTCTTTAAGTCCGCTATTAATCTTTCCTCATTCAAGACTTTAAAAAGGGTATGTAAAATAGCCCAAATGGACCAAAATCTAATAGGAATCTTTTCCCCTTCTCAAACAGCTCTTTCTTCATTATTTTTTACTCGTTTCCAATTATCAACATATAATGTTCCTTCATCGGGGAACCAAGGATTCCATTCCCTAACTACATTAATACACATTTCTATGTCAGAAGAAGAAATATTTACACCATAAGCAGCAAGTAAATGTTTAAGCATATGTAAGTACGGAGTAGACCTAACTTGTCCCATCACCCTGTAATTAAAAGTACTTACCTGAATATCCCTTCCTGAATTCAACAATGCAGGGTCCCTGTTCAGGCGCCAATCGTCAACGTCTAGTGCGTCGGGGTCCCTGGGTAAGGGTCACGAAATCACCAGGACACGGGATGCAGCGTGCAAACAGCAATTGCCACTGCATGCTGTGTTTTATTGTTAGTGGGTATTTAAAGACAAGCAAGCATAATCTTTGCCAAGATTTGGTTAGAAAACATTCACACAAAAAATTTCCACAGATACATTTTTACTTAACCTATGAGACAATGTCTAGGTATATTATTATCTAAACTATTTTAGAGCAAGCTCAAACCACTTCTTCAATCTCAGGAAAATGCTTGCCCAGATGTTCATCTATGCTTAAGCAAGCAGAAGAGCCACTTCCTCAGCTCTCAGGAATCTGTGACATGTGTCTGGAGATAGGGAGAGAGAACGTTTTCCCTCTCTAGCCTGGCATTCCAAGAGCTTTCCTAATCCCAAACACAGTCCTCAGACAATCCCGAGGCTGGAGCCTGCATCATTCTGTCCCCTCAACATAGACCCTGAGTCTTCACAGTAGATGAACAATGTTCTTAGCAGTTTGTACAGATGAAATGGAAATAGAGCAACTGTGACATCAAAAGGAACATGCAAAAAAGACAAAGGCACAAAGTAGAATGTGCCAAAGAAATGCTGAGGTACAATTTCAAATAATGTGCTTAGGTGTGAGGGTGTGTTCAAAGTACAGCATCAGACAATATGTTGGATACCTTGAGAAAAAACTGCATTAAAACATTCTGGGACTATCATACAAGCAGAAGCCCGTTACACTGACTCTAATCAGCCACAACATCATCAATTTAGGGAGTATTTTCCAAGAGCATACTGAGAAAAAAGGGCTCATCACAATTAGTGTTCAGGTTGAAGTAATGACAATCACATAGCTTTTCTTATAAGTCTTCATTTATTTTGGAGCATTAAAGTGGGAAAAGCCAAGTAAATATTTTGCATGTATCTAAATTAAGTGGGATGTATTATATTGGTCTTTCTTTATCGTGGAAGTTATAGGTTATGTCTTTTTATACTGTAAGTTGAGACAATTATCTGCTTTCTGTTATTTTATTTTCTTCCCCTTCTTTTGCCTTTCCACTTAAAGAGACATATTTGAGCTTGCAATTCTAAATCCTTCAAAATTATCTGAATTTCTTCATACTTCTGGCAGCCTCCTATATCTTTCTCAAGGGAATATCTTCTCACTACCATTTTTATCCCATATGATATTGGATATCTTCCTGCCTAATTCAGTGCAAGATTAGACTCATCCAGATATCTCAACACTTGTACCACCATAAAATCCTATCTTACTTAGAAATCATGATTTTAGTATGTCTGGTGGCATCTGTCATTTTTGAATGACCCTAATTGATACTTACATGCAAGCATGTTTTAAACCAATATGCCTCTCAGTAGATGAATGAATCGGCAAAATGTGGTATATATATATATATATATATATATATATATATATATATATATATATACACACACACACACACACATATATATATACATATAAATATATATATATATATATGGTGGAATTCTATGCTTCCAATTCATAAGAAAATGGAAAGACTTGGAAAAATCCTAAGTAAAATAAGCAAGACACAAAGAAACAGATTTCATGGTTTCCCTCATGCAATAAGTAAGAAATGTCTAACATAGTCCTAGCAGAAGAGCAGAATGGCTCAATAGCTATGTATATATGATCATATAAGATCATGCTGAGCAAAATGAACTCCTAGATATGGAAACAGAGGTTTTTCTTTGTGGTTGTTGTTTTTAATGTACAATGTGATTTCTTTTTTTCATTTGTGTTTTTCCCCTATGTTTTATTCCCTGCTGTATTTGATTTCAGGACCCTGTGTATTGTATATACATTTATCTTAATTTGTCAAGGGAAGAGGAACAACAAAATGATGAGACAAAGGGCAAACCAGTGCAATAGCAATACTCACAAGACAATATGTTGGAAATTTACATTACAACTTGTGAGGGGTATTGGAGTGAAGGAAAAGTGTGAGAAAAATGAGGGGGGAGGTAAAAAAGTTCGACATGTTATGTATTCACTACCTTACAGTTACTGCAACTCCTTCAATACATCACCTTGACAATAAAATTAAATAAAAAAATAAGCACATAAAATATAATTTCACTGTATTGGTATAGTAAAATTATTCTATGTGTATTAACTTTTTAAAAAATGAACACTATTTGGCATCTATTTGAATTCATTACCCCTTCTTTTCAGAGGGTCATCAACTTGAATGTTATCCAATATTTTCACAATATACTTGCCATTATATTGAAAAAAACATAATTTTAGTATTGTCCCATAGTAAAACAGAAAAGTTTAATTCTATGGAAACTGCTAACTTTTAAAACTGAATAATTAAGAGGACAGAATACATATTTTCTTCAAAATTCCTATGACTACTAACTACTCATTTTCAAATTCTGAACGTTCTGTACCAGAGACATTCAAAACAGTACCTGTTTGCATGTTACTTAATTCTGCAATAGATGCAAATTCCAATGGGGTGGTACATATTGAGAAGTCAACAGAAAAAATAGCCACATTCTGGTAGAGGATAAAACTATAAAATATCTGTAATAATTAATTCCTCAAGAGTAAACATTTGTTCATCAGAGTAAGCTATTATTTCTATGACCAACAATCCCACACTTTTATGTCATAAAGTTATCCTAACCCAACAGTTTCCAACTTGTAATGTGCACGTTAATATTCCCTAAACTTACAATATGACTAGTTTATCATTATTGTGAAAAAATACTACACTTCTGCTAATGTGATGCCCTTCCTCTTGTGGAAAGAACACTACACTAAACTTTGCTGCAACATTTCCCCCCCAGTAGTATTCTTGAAATCAGAACACTTGCAAATATTTATATTTATTTTTAATCTATTATAGATATTCCAGAGACTAAGATCGGAAGATTATGGTTCAAAGCCCACCCAGGCAGGAAGTTTCCTTAGATTCTTTTCTCCAATAAACTGCTCAAGAAAAGCCAGACACAAGTGACACTGAGGTTGAAGTGGTAGGGCATGAGCCTTGAGCAAAAACAGGCTCAGAGAGAATGGCCAGGCCAAGAGTTCAAGCCCTAGGACAAAACAAAAAACAAAAACAAAATAAAAACAAACCCCAACCCTAGCATTTTTCTCATTGTATACAGAGGCACATAATTAAGGAAATTGCTTCCTGTGTTACGAATAGATAGAAGAACCAAGATGTCACAGACTTGCTCTCTTCACACCATGTTACACCAAAGCCTCAAAAAGTTGCTTTTTCTAAATTTATAAATTGGTATCATCCATTTGTCGGCAACTCTGTCCAGATTATTCACGTTATCATTTTATACATGAACTGCTGGAATTATGTATTAACTAAGTTCTAATTATACCTTGCTTGAAAGAATATTTTAGGCAAATAGAATGCCAGAATCATTTGTGAATTTGTCAATTAAACCCTCTACTTAAAAAGAATTTTGTAGTATCCTATAGAATATGAAATTACAAACAAAACCAAAATATTTATTTTAAATCTAAATTCTAATTTAGCAAGGTCTACAAAGTCTTACATTAGATGAACTTTGCTATTTCTCCAGGTTTAAACTTTTGTAAGCCTTCAAGATTTCTTTGGAATCCAACAGAATGATACTTACTTTTTCAAATTTTTGGTTGGGAAATCATGAGCCATTTCACATCTAGGAATATTCTGTAAAGAAGAGAGTATTAAAAACACAACTGAATACTTCCAAAACTAATATACAAATTCAACGCAATTCCTATTAAAATCCCAATGACGTACATCACTGAAATACAGAAAACAGTCCAAAAATTCATATGGAACAACAAAAGACCTAGAATAGCCAAAACAATTCTAGGGGATAAAGACAATATGGGAGGGCTATCCATGCCGAACTTCAAACTCTACTACAGAGCTATAATAACAAAGACAGCATGGTACTGGCACAAAAACAGACCCGAAGACCAATGGAACAGAATAGAAGATCCAGAAATAAATCCACAGGCCTACAGCCAGCTGATATTCGACAAAGGAGCCAAAGACATACAATGGAAGAAACACAGCCTCTTCAACCGCTGGTGCTGGGAAAACTGGGCAGCCACATGCAGAAAACTAAAAGTGGACCCCAGCCTATCACCATGCACCAACATCAACTCAAAATGGATTAAAGACCTTAACATTAAACCTGAATCTCTGAAACTACTGCAGGACAGAGTAGGAGAGACACTTGAACTAATAGGCACAGGAAGGAACTTCCTGAACAGAGTCCCAGGGTCACAACAAATTGGAGAGAGACTCGACAAATGGGACTACCTTAAAATAAAAAGCTTCTGCACAGATAAAGCTATCGCAACCAAGCTAGAAAGACAACCAACTAATTGGGAAAAAATATTTACCAGCAATATATCAGACAAGGGGTTAACATCCTGTATATACAGGGAACTCAAGAAACTAATCCCTCCCAAACCCAACACACCAATTACTAAATGGGCAAGGGAACTAAAGAGGGACTTCTCAAATGAAGAAATAAAAATGGCAAAGAAACACATGAGGAAATGTTCATCATCCCTGGTGGTGAAGGAAATGCAAATAAAGACAACCCTGAGATACCACCTTACCCCAGTCAGAATGTCCCACATCCACAAATCAG
Source organism: Dipodomys merriami (assembly GCF_024711535.1). Taxonomy (NCBI): domain Eukaryota; kingdom Metazoa; phylum Chordata; class Mammalia; order Rodentia; family Heteromyidae; genus Dipodomys; species Dipodomys merriami. Next base: position 300,420 of record NW_027206394.1, read on the forward strand.
CCAACGACAAATGCTGGAGGGGATGTGGAGAACGAGGAACGCTATTACACTGCTGGTGGGAATGTACACTCATACAACCACTTTGGAAAGCAGTCTGGAGGGTCCTTAGAAAGCTAAAGATTGACCTCCCTTACGACCCAGTCATACCACTTCTAGGCATCTACCCTGAACAACAGGAACCAACATACAAGGACACGTGCACCTCCATGTTTATTGCAGCACTGTTCGCAATAGCTAGGATATGGAAACAACCTAGATGCCCCACCACAGATGAATGGATCCAAAAATTGTGGTATCTATACACAATGGAATATTATGCAGCCATTAGAAATGACAAAATAATGGCATTTGCAGGGAAATGGATGGAGCTAGAAGGAATCATGTTGAGCGAGGTAAGCCAAGAACGAAGAGACAAACAGTACATGGTCTCCCTGATAAGTGGATGATGAATCCAAAATGTTAGGTGATATGACAAAACTAACAGGACTTAAGAAACAAAGAACTCCCACTCATCTGGTTGAACCACTACTAAATATCCCCATGCTGCTGATCACATATATGGTATATAACATATGAGCACCGTTATATATTACAGACTGTGATAGACAATTTGCTCCAGGAAAGTTAGAATGAACTTGTGACTTTAAATGAGCATCATTATTCCACAATACTGTGAATTTCCGGAAATTAAGTAATCACTTAATCACGATCAAAAAAAAAAAAAAAAAAAGAACCTTGGGGAAGGGAGGGAGGGAGGGGATGGTAGGGGGGAAACAATGGAGGGGGTAACAATGTTCAAGAGGAAGTGGAAGTGTACTCATTACCTCACTCATGTAACTGTAACCCTCTGTATAGTATCTCTACAATAAAAAAAATTTAAAAAAAAAAAAAAAAAAAAAAAAAAAAAAACACAACTGAAGATTATATATGACTTACATTTCAATAGGAAACGACTTCTCAAAACATAATGACAAAATTATCCCAAACTTCTAACTGTGAATCCCTTTCTTGTTATTTGGTATGTTTCATTGAGACAAAATTATACTACCTGGTCCAGGGAAGGTATCACTATGTAATTACACTCTCTAATCTCCTGTCTTAGTCTGAGTGCTAGAATTCCAGGCTTGTATCACATTGCCCTGCCATAGTTTGTTGGTTTATTTAATCTAGATACAGACTAGCAATTCTGATCTTCTCCAATGATATTATTCACTAGACTGACTGCTCAGACTGTTTATGTACTATTTTCAAAGATGTTCTAATATTTGACACAGTATATGAACATTTTCAGATGCACCTGCAGGGGTCTCTGATTCATTCCTCATTGGATCTGATCCCTTTAATAATGATTACTTGACTTTCTTACTATCTCTGGTCCCTACCTATGTAATATACTCAAACATTTTTGAAGAAAGTTCACTTGAGGACTTTCTCATAGTAAAAATTATCATTTGATCTAGTCTTACTCAGGACATATTTTCTATTGTTTTCTAACTTTTCTGCACATTCTGAGAGTTGTTTCATTTGTGTATGTGTGTTTGCACATAGAAGTGTCTCTGTATGTATGTGTATGTTTGTATGTATGTATGCAAAATCCTCAAGCTCTTATTCAACAATTTTGCTCATGACTAGTATTCCATCACTTGAGGCAACCTTCCAATCCAGGTTTTTGGCTGGTTAATTATAGATAGTGTCTCAGAGACTGTTCTTCCCAGGCTGGATGCACACTCAACTTTCCAGACTCCTTTATATTCTTAGGTTTTATTTTTCCAGGAGTATCAACTTTTTTTTTTTTTTTTTGGATCCGGTCATGGGGCCTGAACTCTGGGCCTGGGCGCTGTCCCTCAGCTCTTCAGCTCAAGGCTAGCACTCTACCACTTGAGCCACAGCACCACTGCCAGCTTTTTTCTTTTTGCTTATGTGGTGCTGAGGAATCGAACCCAGGGCCTCAGGCATGCAAGGCAAGTGCTCTAGCACTGAGCCACCTTCCCACCCCAGGAGTATCAACTTTTAAACTAGAAATATTTTTTGAGTGTGAAGTCTAAGCTCTAGCCCATATTTTTAACTCAAGGATTCATATAAAGATAGATGAAGATACACATTACAGATCCTGAGTGTACACTGTTAGAAATGTGATCTTAAACCATGTGCCAGTGGCTCACACTTATAATGCTAGCTACTCAGGAGGCTGAGATCTGAGGGTTGCAGTTCAAATCCAGCACGAGTAGGAAACAATAGCAAGAAAGAAACAAGTTGGGGCTGGGAAGGTAGCTCAGTGGTAGAGAGCTTGCCTTGCATGCATGAGGCCCTGGGTTCAATTCCTCACCACCACATAAGCAAAAAGAAAAAAGCTGGAAGTGGCACTGTGGCTCAAGTGGTAGAGCGCTAGCCTTGAGCTGAAGAGCTGAGGGACAGCACCCAGGCCCAGAGTTCAAGCCCCACGACCGGACCCCCCCAAAAAAAAGAAACAATAAATTGTGTCCCTATCTTGGGGTTCATTTCACTTAACACCATCTTATATGGCCATATGTACATGGATAATGTTTTTATAAGTCATTTAAATTCCATATTTTGTCTTTACTAAGTTGTCTCTGAAACACGTGTTATCTCATGTCCAATGATGTCTTTGTGCTATTTCAATGGTTTCCCTTATTTGCAATAACTAGTATATGTCTGAGTCAAGCAGTAAAGGTCAGATAAGATGATGTTAGGGGAATGAACCCCAAGATAAATATTCAAATGTTTTTTTGTTTTTTTTTTTCCTTTCATGCAATTGTTTCTAACATATTATAAGTTTATTTCTTTGTTGCTTTGTATGTCCCTTCCCCACCGTATAACCCATGCTTTCACTGTATTTTATGTTGGTATTTGTGGAAGGGAAGGGAAAAAACAAATTGTTTAACTAGGGATACAGGTGGACCCATTGCAATAATGAGATGTACAAGTAGTTATGTCGAAAAACGAACTTTACAACTTTGGTGTGGTGTGGGGGGTAGATCGGGTGGGGGGAAGGGGAGTATGGGAAGGGATTGGAGGGGAAACAAAGAGGAGGCAACAAAAATTGTTAAGAAATGTACTCCTGTGATGGGAAGGTGGCTCAGTGGTAGAGCACTTGCCCTGCATGCATGACGGCCTGGGTTTGATTCCTCAGCACCACATAAGCAGAAAATAAAAAAGCCGGAAGTGATGCTATGGCTCAGGTGGTAGAGCGCTAGCCTTGAGCTGAAGAGCTGAGGGACAGCGCCCAGGCCCAGAGTTCAGGCCCCATGACCGGATCAAAAAAAAAAAAAAAAAAAAGAAATGTACCAGTTTTCTTGCCCATGTAATTGTAACTCCTCTGTATGGTATTCTCACAATTAAAAAAAAAAGAAAGACTGAAAAGCTCAGAAGACATTTTGCTTTTACCGGCATGGTTCAACTAAAACCAGAAACAGTTCTTTACATTTATATAAACTATTATATCTAGTGAGGATTTAAAAAGTTTTAGCATATATATTTTAAATTTTATGTCAAAATATTTGTTTATTTTTGTCAGTTGTGGGGTTTGAAATCTGGGCCTGGACGCTGTCCTTCAGCTCTTCACCTCAAGACTAGTGCTCTACCATTTGAACCACTGCCAGTTTTCTGGTGGCTCATTGGAGATAAGAGTCTCACGGACTTTCCTGCGTAGGCTGGCTTTGAACCATGATTCTCAGCTCTCAGACTCCTTACTAGCTAGGATTACAAATATGAACCACTGGCACCTACCTACATAATTATATTTTGCACATTTATGAGGTATGGTGTGGTAATCCCATTCATTTATATCTTGTGTAATTATCAAGCTATATCATATCGATTAGTTTCTGTGTGTAACATTTCTTTTTAGTGAGACTGCTCAACCCTTATCTTTTCGCTGTGATGAAATATATATTCTTAACTATAATCACTTTGCTTCTTGTGGTATACAATTAATATATTTACTTTTAGTCATGGAAGTCCGCTAATTAAGGTTATATAAAACATGAATTGTAAAGTGAAAAAAATGGTTCCATTACTTGTTTTATCAAAACAATTATGCCTTTTTTCAATTATATTTCTGTGGGAATGTGTAATATTCATTGATTTAACAGTTAAAATTGATAACAGTTGATTCAAACTTGTATTTGAAAATTGCACACAACACAAATATACTTCCACTTTCTTCTACCACATAATTAAAATAACAGTATAGCAAAGCTTGGTGTTAGAGGCTCATGTGTAGAATCCTAGAAACTCAGGAGGCTAAGAACTGAAGATTTTGTTTCAATGTCAGTCTAAACAGACAAAAATGTGAAAACTTGACTCAGACATATACTAGATATTTCAAATAAGGGAAACCATGGGACCTATGCTTCTTTGGGCCTGGCTTACTTCACTTAATATAATTTTTCCAAGTCTTTCTACTTCCTAAAAAATGGGGCAATGTCATTCTTTCTGATGGAGGCATAGAATTCCATTGTGTATATATACCAATTTTCTTGATCCATTCATCTACTGAGGGGCATCTGGGTTGGTTCCATATCTTAGCTATGGTGAATAATGCTGCAATAAACATAGTCGTGCTGGTAGCTTTAGTGTGGTCTTGTTTGTGATCATTTCGGTAAATGCCCAAAAGTGGGATTGCTGGGAAACAGGGGAGCTCTATGTGGAGTCTTTTGAGGAACCTCCATACTGTTTTCCAAAGTGGTTGAACAAGTTTACACTCCCACCAACAATGCAGTATAGTTCTCTTCTGTCCACATCCCCTCCAGCATTTGTTGTCATTAGAGTTCTTGATTATAAACGCACTCATTATCTTGCCCATGTAATTTTAACCCCTCTGTACAATATTTTCACAATAAAAAAAATAAAAAATACAAAAAATGTGAAAACTTATCTCCAATTATCCAGCAAGAAGGAGAAGGTAAAGATGTGGCTCAAGGAATAGTGTCATCACCCATGAGCAAAAAATACAATGGAGACCATTAAACATAGAGTTCAAGCCCTAAAAATTGCATATACACAGAAGACAACAATAAAGAGTACTGTGAACATCAATAATGAAGACAAAATAGTAGAAAAGATAATGAGAAATGTTGTGTTAACATCTGGAGGACAGAAAGCATTTGACAGAATTTTGATTCATGAGAGGGAAAAATCAAAGTCTCATTTGTACAATCTCATTGTATCTATTTGTGTTGAAACCTGGCTATTGGGTAACATGTGAAAGTGTAGATTGCATTACCTGACATAGCAGACATTGCCTGTGACTATACACCATCCCACTCTGCAAAAATCTAAACTTGTGCTTGTTAATTTAAATAAAACCTCATGTTAGAGACTGTTTGGTTCACATAGACAAGGGTCCTTATTTTGAGGCTTCAGACCAGTGCTTTTGTTTATAACCACTCCTGCTTTACGCCCTTCTTAGCTGGCACCAAGCCAAGACTTTGAGTTATAGACCCAACTGCCTTAATCCCTCCCTTTCTCCAGCTAAAACTCATTTCACATGCTATCTATGTCTTAGAATTAGTTGTTTTCTTTCTAATCCCCACCAGAAAACTCTTATATACATGTAAATCTACTATAAATAACCTAGTTAGAAAAGGTAGTAAGTGTTTAGCATTGGCTGAGGCTCTCATCTGTAGATTTGCTCCTTAATAAATCTGTGCTACACTATCTCTTCTCCATGGCTTTTGAGTCTGAAAACTGATTCGTTTGGTTTGATGTAATCCCATTTATCCAGACTTACTTTGATTTGTTGTGCTTCGTGATCTTTGGAAGTTTTGACCTATGCCAAGGAGCCCTCGTGTTTCCCCTAACCCTTCCTATAACATTTTCAAGGAATCTGGACTTACATTGAGGTCTTCGATCCATTTGGAATTGATTCTGGTGCAGGGGGATATATAAGGATATAACTACAGTTTTCTGTGTACAGCCAATTCTACCAGCACAATTTTTTGAAGAGGCTGTTGAGGAGCTTGAGGCCTGAGTGACTCCATCTTGAGCTAGATGTCATCTTCTGAAGTATGAGTTATGCAGCTGACCATGAGCCCGGCCTGGGAATGAACAGAAGAAGCAATTCCTTGGCAACTAGGAACATAAACTATCCTTGGGGAAACCGCAGGCAAGCAGGTGCTGGAGGGCATGGTGACCCCCGCAGTCAGGCCACAGGTGGTGTTTGTTTAAAAAAGGAACCCTGCAGTTTAGCAAGTGTGTCCTTGAGACTCCCTGTGGTGCAAGCCAACCAGTTTAAAGTACTTCAACCCTCTGATCTAACCAACAACCTGTTTCTGCTTTGTAGTGTGCCAATCATACTATAGAATTGTATTAAGAGTTTCCCTGCGATGTGTTATAATTTGTTGTAAGATGCTATGATGTATACAAAGTCCCTGCCTTCCCTAAAAATTGTATAAAAAGTACTACAACCCTGGTCTCGGGGCCTCTCAGCGTCATGGGCTGTGGGGGGACCAAGTTCCAGCTTGCAATAAAGACTCCTTTGCTTTTACATTGTTGATAGTCTCTGGTGGTCTTTTGGGTAAGGATTCCAAATTCAGTTTTACATTTGGTGCATTGGCCAGGAATCCCCCCAAAGCCCACCCAGACGCCTTAACCAAGGAGTCATGAGAAGCCCGGCAAGTAAGTAGAGGCATTGCCATTCTGAAATCATCTGGTATTTGAGTTCCCTGCAGGTTCTGTATTGGGGTTGGCAAGAGGTCTTGGCGGACGTGCTATAAGACAGCCAACGGGGCCAGTGGGAGTTGTCCCTCAGATCTCCTGGGGGGTAAACTATCCACTAGTGCAGAAGCTTGAGTCTGGCACTTTCTGACTGATAGTTTACAGGGTAGGCTATCCACTAGTGCGGGGTCCGGCACTTTCTGACTGATAGTGTACAGGGTAGACTGTCAACTAGTGTGGACATTTGGGCCCATTTGTAGTCCAGCACTTTCTGACTGACAGTCTACAATGCAAATGCTGTGAACATGTCTTGTCTCAGGGTTCAGTGTTTTGTCTGTGTGTCTTTTGGAATTCTTGGAATGTTTCTTCTCCCAGATTCATCCTGATGCAAGGGCTCAGAGGAGACTGGCTAACACCCCCTTAATATCTGTTTCTCTCTAGCTCCTTCTTTTTTTTATGAAACTGCCACTGACCACCTGCAAGTGGCACCAGCAAGATCTTAGCCTCGGGCCTTAGCCCAGGGGGTCTGAGTACGGGGGAGAACCTGTCAGTCTGAGGGGACAGCCACTAGGAACTTCTTTCCCTTGCCCCAAGAGGACTGGGAATTCTCCTCTGCCTTGGAAGGCTCCTGGGTCAATGTTTGCAGGAATCTAAAAGAAAAATCCTCCCAAGGTGAGTAGAGGGGGTCCGAGTCCCCTGGTAAGTGAGTGGTGTTGAGATGTTGCCCCATTCACTGAGACCTGATTTTGTCTTTGTGGCCACTTGTCTGTCTTGTTTACTTTGGTGTGTTTTCTGTTCTATGTTTTCTGAGGTAGGGAAGTTCTGGGTGAGAGTGGCAGGCTCACTCAGCAAACTCTGGATTCAGCTTGAGAACAGCACAAATTTCTGGGGGCCCATTAGTCCCCAACTCAGCCTTTGGTTGTTGTTTTGTCTAGTTCCGTTTTAGAATTGGTACCAGTTTTAAATGTGAATCCTTGGTTTTTGTGTTTATCAGTGTTTTTGATATTTATTTGAACATCTCTGGGGGAATAAAAGTCTCAGCCTCTGGCTGGGCTTGGTCACAGACCTGCTAAGTCTCCCTCCCCCCTTCTTTTGTTACAGCAGCCAAGAGGAGGGGCATGGACAAGCCTCAGGTGCACCTTCTCCTGGTGGAGGCTGCTGGAGAGGTTAGGGTGTAGATAGCAGTGAGCCTGGTCTGGACTTTCAGCTGCTCCAGACAGCTTAACAATTTGTAAAGTGCTTTTGTCAAAATTGGGTAAAAATCAGGCCCATTCAGTTTCAGGTGACCCCCTCACCCAGCCCTCCTCCAACAGAAGGGATTCAAAAGACTGATTAGTGAAATACCTTGCTAAACAAGCAAGCCCTGGAAAAATGAAGCTCAACAAAGGTACTTCGTTTAAAAGAAATATTGTCTTAAAATTTTTTTAAAAACTTTAGAAAATGTACGTACAACTGATTTTGATTTTTTGTGTGCTTTAAGATCTGTGTGTTTTGTATGTGTTTATGAACATGTTCAAGATAAGAGTTGTCAGCATGCTGTAACAATGGGTGAGTTTAAGTTTAAAATTCAAAAGGTTATGAGGTTTGGACATTACCAAAAATTTTAAGGAATCTTCACATTGTTTTTAACGGCTTTTTAAGGATTCTTTAACTTAAAAATTAGAAAATCTGGTGTTGAGTTCTAATTTTATTCCCTTGTGGTCAGAGAGAATGCAAGGTTTCTGAATTTGGACAAGTTTGCTTTGTGGCCTAAAATGTGGTCTATTTTAGAAAATGTTCCATGTGCTGTTGAGAAAAACGTGTATTCTTGTGGAGAGCTGCGGGAGCCACGACCAAAGACGGCCAGGCAGTAAGGCGTGGCCGCAAAAGCAACATTGTAGCTCCTTGGTAAGATGGCGCTGGCTCCCGCCTTCTGTCTTCCCGGTGACAAGTGCTCTCTGTAAAAACAACTCCTTATATGGCTATGACTTGGCTCCTAGTTTGCTTCCGTGTTTGCGACCCTATCGGTATATGCCACGTGGTGCTTCAGGATTTGCCATCCAGGAGACTTATAACCAGAGCGCGGGGGCGGGGGGGGGGGGGGGGAGACAGAGAAGCAGGAAGAAGCGGGCAGAAGAAGCAGGAGAGAAGATGTTGTAAAAGGTCCTGAATAAACCACATTGTGTCTTCCTTGCTGGTCGAGGTGGTCGCGACATATTCTTATGCTGCTGGGTGAAATTTTCGGCAGATGTCTGTTAAATCTAGTTGATCTTTGCAGTTGTTTAGATCTGCGGTTTCTTTGTTGAGTTTTTGCTGAGTTGATCTATCTAGTTGGGAAAGTGGTGTGTTAAAATCCCCAACAATTAATGTCTTTGGATCTATGTAGGATTTGAAGGAAAGTAGTGTTTCTTGGATAAATTTGGGTGCTCCGTTGTTTGGTGAATAGATATTTAGAATTGTAATATCCTCCTGAAGGAGAGATCCCTCAATTAGTATGTAGTGACATTCTTTGTCTCTTCTCACGAATTTTAATTTGAAGTCTATTTTATCTGATATTAGGATTGCAATTCCCGCCTGTTTATGGGGGCCATATCACCTTGCACCAGAATCAACTCCAAATGGATCAAAGACCTCGAGTCAAAGCAGACACTCTGAAAACATTACAGGATGCAATAGGAGAAATGCTAGGTCTCCTTGGCACAGGCTGAAAATTTTTTAATAGAGACCCAGAAACACAACAAATCAAAGAAAGGTTGGACAAATGAGATTGCATGAAGTTAGAGAGCTTCTGCATGGCAAAGGACATAGCTAGCAAGATCAATAGAAAGCCTACGGATTGGGAGATCTTCACTAGCCATACAATGGACAAGGGTCTCATATCTAAAATATACCTGGAACTCAAAAAATTAAATCCCCCGACAACAAATCCTCAAAGAAACAACTGCCCAATAACTAAGTGGGCTAAAGACTTAAAGAGAAACTTCTCTGAAGAGGAAAGAAAGATGGCCAATCAACACATGAAGAAATGCTCAACCTCTCTAGCCATAAAAGAAATGCAAATCAAAACAACATTGAGATACCACCTCACTCCAGTTAGAATGGCTGAAATCAAGAACTCTAAAAACAACAGATGCTGGAGGGGATGTGGACAGAAGGGAACCTTACTGCATTGTTGGTGGTCATGTAAAGTTGTTCAACCACTTTGGAAAGTAGTATGGAGGTTCGTCAAAAGACTCCACATAGAGCTCCCATATGACCCAGCAATCACACTTTTGGGCATTTACCCAAAAGTATACAAACAAGACCACCAGCACGACTATGTTTATTGGAGCACTATTTACTATAGCTAAGTTATGGAACCAACCCAGATGCCCCTCAGTAGATGAATGGGTCAAGAAAATGTGGTATATATACACAATGGAATTCTATGACTCCATCAGAAAGAATGACATTGCCCCATGTGTTAGGAAATAGAAAGACTTGGAAAAAATTATATTAAGTGAAGTAAGTCAGGTCCAAAGAAACATAGGTCCCATTGTTTCCCTTATTTGCAATATCTAGTATATGTCTGAGTCAAGCAGAAAAGGTCAGATCAGGTGATGTTAGGAAAATGAACTCTAAGATATGTATTCAAATGTGTTTTTTTCTTTCATGCATTTGTTTCTAATGCATTTATAAGATTATTTCTTTGTTGCTTTGTATGTCCCTCCCCCACAGTATAACCCCTGCTTTCACTGTATTTGATGTCGGTATAATTTTTGGAGGGGAAGGGGAAAAACAAGTCGTTTAAATAAGGATACAGGTGGACCCGTTGCAACAATGAAAAGTACAAGTTTTCATGTGGAAAACCAACTTTACAACTTTGTTGTGGGGGGGAGGGGCAGGAAGGATTGGGTGGGGGGGTGGGGGGAGGCTGGGAAGGGATGGAAAGGGGAAACAAAGGAGGAGGCTACAATGCTTGATAAGAAATGTACTCATTATCTTGCCCATCTAATTGTAACCCCTCTGTACAGTATTTTCACAATAAAAATAAATAAAAATTAAAAAATTAGAAATCTGGTATTTTAAAATCTAATATTTTAAAATGCATAAGGCTGTTTATACTGTAATCAAGATATCTGGCTTAACACAAATACATTGGCTGTTTGGAATTTAGTTCCTTGGCTAAAATTTGGGGATAAATATTAGAAATTTAAGTGTAAAGGTTAGTTTAACACTGTCAAAGATGTTACCTGTTCTGTCTGTCTAAAACTGTGTATTTCATTCGAGAACCAAGAGATAAGAAAAGGGAAAACTTAGAAACCAACAGAAGACCTGTCTTTAGGGGTGAGGAGTGAACAGGCAGAAGTGCAGTTCAGCTGGTCATGTATGGTGGGACAGGCCCTGAGGAAGTCCACAGATAATGGGACAGGCCCTGGGAGGAGTCCATGCATGGTGAAAGGGGGCAAGCTGGCACAAAGGCAGTTCACCTAACACTAAAGAGTTGGCTTAGGTACGTGCCCATTCCATAGGAGGGGCCAAGTGGCCCATCTTTGTTCTGTCCCTTTTCCCTACAGATTGACACTGGAAACATGATTGTTAAAATGAGTGATGTGATGATCTGATTAGTATTGCTAAAACTGCCCCTTGGACTTAAAAAGAGGGTTAAAAAGTTTATTTGTATAATGTGATTTGCTTTCAATGATGTTCTACAAGTAGTATATGTTTCTAAAAGTCATAAGAGTGTTATGTCTAGCTTCTTGGTACAGTGATGGTGATTGTAATTCTTGCATTAAGGAAAAATTGACATTTAAGTTTAAAAGTTTTAGTGTGTATCTGTTTTAAAACAAGCAGCCAAGAGACAATGAATGACACTTTGCCTCAAGATTTTAAGAGATTTTTTAAAATGCAACTAAAAACTAATGTATAGAATATTAAAAAGGAGATTAATAGGAGGCTTAAAAATTAGGAATGGATTTTTGGATATAAAGTTTAAGAGTAAAATTGTTCTTAATATTTGCCTCAAAGTGCACAAAGGAAAAATTAGGATTACCAAAATAATTGCTATTCTAGTTTGCTCTTATAGGTTTTTTTTTTAAACAGTTTCCAGCAAGCCCAGAGCAAAGTACAAAGGATTCTTACAAGTTTGTTAGATGTAATTTTGGCTTTTATAAGTTCCAGGTAAGAGCATGCTTAAAAGCTACTTCTATGTTGACCACCTTGTTGCTTTTAATTGGAATAAAGTGGCCTTCTATAAGACTCATTGATCTGCAAACTGGTTCGAAGCCAGCCCAGGGAGGAAAAAGGTCCCTGTGAGACTGTCACCTCTAATCATCCAGCAGAGTGCTGAACGAGCAAGCAGAGTTGCTTTGGGACTCAAAGTGGCAGAGTGCTAACCTTGAGCTGTAGAGCTGAGGGACAGCACTCAGGCCCTGAGTTCAAGTTCAGCGACCAACTAAGGGAAATGCCAATGAGGCATTTTTTCCAGTGTGGAGAAGACACTCCTGGAACGAAAGCAATGGTGGAGCATCCAGAGGTAGTAAGCCACTGCTTGGATGGCAGAAATGTCAGATCCTAGAGTCATTTGTGCACGGCCCTTCAAGAATTGATCAGAGCCAGGAGGTCATACGAAGACAGTTTGTAAGCATGCCTAATGTCCATGACTATTTACCTCGTAAGGGACAGGAACTTGCCATCCTGTGACAGTAGTAAAAAGCTAAAGTTATAAAATGTGGGGGATAGTTTAAATCCCAACCCTTGTATGTGCCAAAAATTCTAATTGGCAATAATTTTTGAGCTGACACCAGCTACATGAAATTCATCTCCTCAGGAAAAAGTTTGTAAACCTGTAAGTGTGTTTCTATTGATATCTCTCCGAAGGTCTGCATAGGTAACTGGGGCATCATTAGAGACCACATTCCTAAGCCATCCAGAAAGATGCTTTTGCAAACCAGAAGGCTAAACAAGCTACACTGCTGTAGCCAGAGAAAAGGTTTGTGCATTTGCCAAAAGTTAAAATATTGTTCTTTGTAAAATAGGCTAAGGTTATAGGTTCCTGGCTAGGTAGGATCAACACCCCTGAGTCAGCTTAAAGAAGTTACAGAAGATGAATATTCACCCATCTTCCGCTTTTAAGAACAAGGGACCAGAGTCACTTTAAAAAGTTGTGTCCAAATAGACAGAAGGAAAAGGCATGGGAAATAGTACAGGCCTGAGCCCTCTATATCTGCCTAGAAAATCAGCCTTATGAAAAGAACTATCTAGTTTAAAAAGTTGTCATCTTGGTAAATTGTCGTGGGCTATTGTCTAAATAGTCTTAAAAACTAGTGGGGTCACAGCCTGCCTAGCCTATGCAATGTATCCTTAACCAGTCTGTGTAGGAATTTGCAGCCCAGCAGGAGGTGTGACAGTCCCTTGAAGCCACTGAAAGACCCTGCTGCTGCTGCTACAGCTTGACAGTCCCCTGGAAGAAATCTACATTGTTACCCTGACCACCTCCACTGTGAAAAAAGTAGAGTGAACTGCCTGATTCCATCACCTGAGACTGCATCCTGGTTGAAAGCTGCTAAAACTGAGATCTTGTGGGACATTCTTTTGGGTGATATCCAGAAACCTTCTCTATTCCCACAGTGGATATTGGGGGCAAGGATATCACTGGCTTGCTTGCCTTAGGCACTTCAGTGCATAGTGACTGAAAATCCACTCTATAGTCACAGCCAAATTTGGCTCTGGTATGGTAATAATCTGAGTTTGTTTTCAATACAGGTAGTAATGAGACCCAGCCCTGCTCTTAGCCTTAAAATCTAGCAAGTTTCTGCATCCCAGTGGTGACTTGAGGCTGCTCTGAGATAACTTGGTTCTGCAAGCCAAAGGAAAAATGGGCATTTTAAAACTCTAGCCACAAAGAAGTTCAAGGAATTGCAAACAAGAGGAGGGTAGTAAAGAAAGCCTTGGGAAAGGAATTGGGAAAAAATTAGTATCCTCTTTGGATAAAAAAGGATTTGAAAAGTAAGGATTGTCTTAAAACATTAAGTCATTGGAGTAAAGAAGACAAACCTCAGACAGTTTAAGTATGTAGTAAATGGTATGAGTATGTCTTAATATTGGAGCTTCATGAGTACTGCTGGTATAAAATTAAGTTAACTGATATACAGAGTCAGGACTGGTGGAAAAAAATGTAAGGGCCTTTGGTACTGTTAATTTTGTTACTCACAGTCGGGTCCAGTGTTGTAAACCGGCTAGGGATGTTTGTTAGAAAACGCATTAACACTGTACAGCTGATGATCTTAAAGGCTCAATATCATCTGGTACCCAATGGAGAACATGATGTGTGCCCATAAGGACCATGATTGGCCCTTAAGGCCTATCAGAAAGGGGGAAATGAGGAGCCTGAGGCCTGAGTGACTCCATCTTGAGCTAGATGTCATCTTCTGAAGTATGAGTTATGCAGCTGACCATGAGCCCGACCTGGGAATGAACAGAAGAAGCAATTCCCTGGCAACTAGGAACATAAACTATCCTTGGGGAAACCGCAGGCAGGCAGGTGCTGGAGGGCATGGTGACCCCCGCAGTCAGGCCACAGGTGGTGTTTGTTTAAAAAAGGAACCCTGCAGTTTAGCAAGTGTGTCCTTGAGACTCCCTGTGGTGCAAGCCAACCAGTTTAAAGTACTTCAACCCTCTGGTCTAACCAACAACCTGTTTCTGCTTTGTAGTGCGCCAGTCATACTATAGAATTGTATTAAGAGTTTCCCTGCGATGTGTTATAATTTGTTGTAAGTCCCTGCCTTCCCTAAAAATTGTATAAAAAGTACTATAACCCTGGTCTTGGGGCCTCTTAGCGTCATGGGCTGCTGCCATGTATGTGGTGGGACCAAGTTCTAGCTTGCAATAAAGACTCCTTTGCTTTTACATTGTTGATGGTCTCTGGTGGTCTTTTGGGTAAGGATTTCCAAATTCGGTTTTACACTGTCTTTCTTCCATCCTGTTTCTGGCTCCCTTATCAAAGCTTATGTGCCTGTAGGAGTGGATTCATTTCTGGGTCTTCAATTCTGTTGTATTGATGGAATTCTGTGCTTCTATCGGAAAGAATGGCACTACCCCATTCCTGAGGAATTGGAAAAACTGGAAAAAATGATATTAAGTGAAATAAGCCAGATCCAATTAAATATATACTGCATGATTTTCCTCATTTATAATAACTAGAATATGCCCATAAATCTACAAGTTAATCCAGTAGGTAGTAAAAGACAAATAATTATACTTGGGCATGAATAACTAACAGCAATCTAAGCATTCACATGGTGAAAACAAGGGCAGCTCTTCTTAGGAGAGGATCACAATGGCTCAATACCTATGTACATATGACCATATTGCAATGAACTCTAAGAATCAATCATGCATATGAAATACATATATCTGTATATAATTTAATAGATGTCATAAAATAACCGACTTCCCTGTAATCTCAAAGCAAAATTGTAGGTTTAGAAGATAAAATTGAGGAATGTTTTCAAAACAAAAACTAAAATATATAGAGGAAAAAGTGGGAGAGAAAAGATAAGATGAAAAGTAGAGTAGCTATCTATTGAAGAATTCATAAAAAATTTCCAAAACTATACAAGAGAGCTGGGGTACAGCTCAGTTGTAGGACTAGACTAATATATACAAAGCCATGGGTTCAATCTCCAAGAAGGCATAATAAGGTAATAAATAGTAATAATAAAATAATTACTTGAAATAAATGCTTTCATGTTAGAGAGGCCTGATTGTTAAAACAGTATACAAATTACTCTCAATTCTTATATCCAATGACATAAAACTACAAGAATGAAGAGGAAATAGTTTTCCTTTTCTATCCTTTCCTTTAGTTTTCTGTTTTCTTCTTTTCTTTTTTCCTTTGGCACTACTGGTGCTTGAAGTTGCTAAGGCTCTGACCACTATTTTTCAGATGAGGTCTTACTTCTTGGCCAAGCCTCCTTTGAGCAATAATCTCTTACCTATGGCTTCCACAAACATGAGATAACAGGGAAATTACACTATACCTAGCTTTCTGTGCTTTTATAGTTTCTCACTTTTTTTTTTTTTTGTCAGAACTGGCCTTGGATGTTGGTGTTCTAAAGTTCTGCCTTCTAATTAGCAAGCTTGGACTCAGACTATTTTCCAATGTAAACATTCGATATTGACTTCTATTTTCTAGATATCATTAAATTCTATTGAGCTTAGTATGGATCTTTATGATGTTATAAGAAGAACACAGAGAAAGCCCTTGAATATTTTCCCAGTTTCTTTAAATATTTATAGAATGACATCACAAGTAGGACATTAATATTTCACAAGTGCCTTATGCAGACTTCAGTTACTTTAATTATTTTGTGCACATATTAAGTCCAATATAATTTTATCAATTCTATATTAATATATCATATTTACAGATAACGTTTCTTTACCAAAAATGAGTCTTGTCTCATGCTTCCCTTTTATAATTAAACCCACTACTTCTCTTTGTCCCATCCCAAACCTGTTTCATCCTGGCAACCAACACATTTTTTTTTTTCTCCGACTTCTAGCTCATGCAATAAATAAGCTTTTAGAATTTCCTTCAAATCTATGGTAGATTATTGTCAGTTGTTGTATGCCTTAATAATGTATTGTATTCCCAGAAGTTGCCTTTGGTTCTGTCATTATAGAATGTAGCACAATTCGTTTCCCATTTACCTGAAGAAAGCCTGAACTGACTAGAGGAAATAATGCTGGTATAAACCTATGTGTTTTGGCCTTTGGGTGAATGTTACATTTTATTTCTATGAGACAAAGCCTAAAGAACTCAATTCCTGTGCTATACTGTAGGTTGTTGCATATTTCATATTCTAGGAACCTGTCAAAATGTTTTCAGAAGTGGCTTTCCCATTTGAATTCCTGCCAGCATCCAGTTTCTCTGTTTCTTGATAGCATTTAGTACGGACATTGTTGTATTATGTGAAGTAATTCTCATATATGTTTTATAATGTCATTTTAGTTTTAATGTGCATTCATTTGATGACTGATGATGCTTTTCTTGTGCTTATTTTTCACAACATGTATTTTGCTGGTTTCTAATCGATTTTTTTTTAAACATTAGGTTTTGAGCATTTTATGTAGAGTCTACATTTGAGGCATTCTTCAGGTACAGGATTTGCAAATATTTTATCCTTGACTATGGGTACCCTTCATCATCATTACCACCACCATCATCATCATCACTATTAGTATTACTATTATTAATTTTGTACATGTATGTATGGTCCTGGGGATTGAAATCAGGGCCCCTGAGATTTGTTGCATTTTGTTAACAATTTGCCATTTGAGGGGCTGGGAAAGTGGCTCAATGTAGAGCGCTTGCCTTGCATGCATGAGGTCCTGGGTTCTATTCCTCAGCACCACACAAGCAAAAAAGAAAAAAGCCAGAAGTGGCACTGTGGCTCAAGTGGTAGAGTGCTAGCCTTGAGCTGAAGAGCTGAGGGACAGCACCTAGGCCCAGAGTTCAGGCCCCACGACTGGACCCAAAAAAAAAAAATAAAAAAAAAAATTTACCATTTGAGTCATGCCTCATTTCTGGCTTTTTTGCTGATTAAGCAGAGATAAGATTCTCAGGGACTTTATTTTGTGGGCTGCCTTCAAACAGTAATACTCAAATCACAGCCTAGCTGTGATGAGATACATGAGCACCCTGCTCCTAAATTCTATTCACTATTTGTATACAAGACTAAATTATTTTAGACTTTTATTGAGTTTTATTGAGTTATACTATATCAAGTTTTCCTTTCCAATAATTTTAATGCCATATTTAAGTATGCTTAAATTGTCAAGACATCTTCCTTTGCTTTATATTTACATCACTCTTTTGTTTTATATACCACTTTCAAAACCTGCTTGAAGATAATATTTGAATAAATTGTTATATTTAAGTCAATGTTCACTTTTTAATTCTCCCCAATACTGTCTAATCTATCACCACTTATTAAAGAGAATGTCATTCCACAAGTGTTTGGTTTTAAACTCTTATTAAATATTCCTTGATAATATGTATGTGGCTCTAATCTGGTGCCGTCCAGACCCATTGAGCTTTATAATCTTTCCTCTACAAATATAACAATTTTACACTAACACCTTTAATATTAGACAGAGAAATGTATTCCAGTTTATTTTCTTTTGTCAATGAGTCAAGAGTGCTGGTCAGGTGTTTCAAGAAATTGTCATAAACTTATAAATAAAATTGTGAAGCTGGGCACTGTCAGCTCATGCTTATAATCCTAGCTGCATAGGAGACTGAGATCTGAGGATTGCGGTTCAAAGCCAGCTGGAACAGGAATGTCTGTGAGACTCTTATCTCCAATTAATCACCAGAAATCCAGAAGTGGCACAGTTGCTCAAGTGGTAGAGCACTCACTTTGAGCTGAAGAGCTGAGGGACAGTACCCAGGCCCAGATTTCAAGCCCCAAGAATGACCAAATAAAAGGAGGGGGATGAAGCAGGAGACAATTAAATAACTTTGCTCAAATGTATCCTCCAATCCACAAAAATTGTATGTCTATATTTACTTAGATTTTTGCCTTTATATTCAGCATTTTATAATTTTCAATGATACTGGGTGAACAACACTGAAATACATTTTGACGATGTGTGGAGATAGCACAAAGACATTAACAGAAAACAGTTGAAAAATAAGGGGCAACGGGAATGGAGAAAGACAGAAACAGGTTAATCAGGCCTTTGATCAATATGTGCATGTGCAAAATATTCAATAAGATTTCTTCATACAATTAATATGCACCAATTAATAAATATCTTCCAAAGGCATTGGTATTCATGTATGACATAAAGGATAAATACAGATTCTCTGGTGAAATGAAACAAAGATAGACGCGAAAATACATAATTATAGTAATTGTGTAAATGAGCTAAGAAATTTGGTCAACATTCTGAGGGCTCATGGTTCATTAGACTAGAAGGCCATTGGTGTCTAAGATAATACTAAAATGTTAGACTTGAGCCTATCTTTAAGACTGCTTAATGCTAAAGTAAAATCAATAAAGGACATGTTTGGCAAATAAAGTAAAATGATCGCTTATGGACAAATGAAAATAATAATATACATATATAGTTATTTGTATATATACACATATAAATATGAAATATGCATAGGTACACATAGTATGTATAGATATACACTTATTTAAAGAGATTTGAATCAGAAATATATTAAGAGCATATTAATGCCAATGAAAAACTTTAACCATCCTGAATATGTTATCCAAAAATCCAAATACATATCTCTGTAATAATATACCAACAACCAAAGAACATATTAAAAGATCATAGCATACCTAGACATTGCATACATATAGAGATTAGTGGAAATAGAAACAACAATAAGATAGCACTGCACAACCACTATGTAGAAATTGGAATCCTTATACTTTGTTGCTTAGCACTTAAAGTGATATAGTCAGTTTATTAAACATACTGGCAATCTTTAAGATACTACACATCTAGTTGCTCTATTATCCAGCATTTTAAGTCATAGTTTTATATACAAAATAGATTTCAACACATGACCAATGAGACACATGTACAAGAATATAGATAGCAAAACCTTTTACAATAATATATAATAAAATATTGAAATGCCCATTGAGGACATTATATAATTCTATACATGTATACAAAACAATATGGTCTATCTGTCAGAAAAATTTACATGAACTTACTTGGGAAACACTAATATTACATGGGAGAAATGGATAAAATAGACTGCATTTTCTAATTAAATGAGCTTTTTAAAATTGGCACATCTGTAGTGGTAGACTATGAAGTAATGGTTGGTCAAGTGGAGGGTAGGTTGAAATGATGACAGGAAGTGACTACTAATAAATATTGGAGTATTTTGAGGGGGTAGTAATGATAAAATGTTCTAGAACTGAAGGTGATGTTCATAGTCCAACTCTTAACTTTCTATGAATCATTGTACTTTATCGAAGAATTACAGATTGCATTTGCATTAACCTTAGGAAAAATTTTAGAATAGTAGTGGGTGAATCTGAGTGTTAATTTAGCATTTAAAATCACAGAATTCTGTAATGCATACATTTAGTATGTTGATGAATGAGACTATCAATAAAATACGAATTGTGACATATCCTCTAAGTGACTATATATGACATTGTGAGTCAGTGAATCTTCTACAAAATTATGTAAATTGAGAGATGAGATAGGATTGAGAAGGATGAGAGACAATGATCATCAAGATGCATTGTACTGGGCTAGGAATGTGGCTTAGTGGTAGACTTACTTAGTGGTAGTGAGAAGCCCTGGGTTTGATTCCTCAGTACTACATAAACAAAACAAGCTGGAATTGGTACTGTGACACAAGTTGCAGAGTGCTAGCATGAGGAAAAGAAGCTCAAGGACAGTGCCCATTGTCAAGGCCCTAAGTTCAAGACCCAGAACTGGCAAAAAAAAAAAAAAAAAAAAAAAGGAAGCATTGTATTAAGACAAGCACTAGCAGCTCATGCCTGTAATCCTAGATACTCAGGAGGCTGAGGATTGAGGTTTGAAGCCAGCCCAGGCAGGAAAGTCCATGAAATTCTTATCTCCAGTGAAATCTGAGAAAAATCTGAAAGTGCTGCTGTTCCTCCAGTGATAGATTTCTAGTGTTCATCCAAAGGAGCTCAGGGTCAGCTCCCAGGCAAAGAGTTCAAACCTCAGGAGAGAAAAAAAGGAAAACAAAATAACTCACTAAACACTATTTATAAACTGCCTGGTCAAACAGCAACCCCCAATCACATACTTAAAGTTAATTAAAAATATGATTAGAATAAAATGCAAGTCATTTTAGGGACCAAACATAGATAGAATACAAAGGTTGTTTACAGGGACAAAGTAAATTTTATATCACGCAGTTTGAGTTGAAATTTGTTCTTCAGTCTTATTAAATCATTTGTGAAATTGACAATAGTGCCAATTACAGATTTATTTCCTTGAGGAAAAGGGTGAATTCTGATGTCTTGTCATAGCAAACCATAGTGGTAAATTTTTTGCCTCTTTTTGAAGGATAACTGATATTTTAAAGTAGATTTGCCCTACTATAATATTAATTTAATCAATCATTTCATTAGGGCAATGTTGGTCAGATTTTTTCCAGTAAATCTTATCCCTTATAATAAATGAGAACATGCTGTGTCAGTCTCCTATTAATATGACAAAATAGTTTATGAAATCAACTTAAAAGGAGGAAAGATTAATCTTGGCTTCTGATTTTATACATTTCAGTTTATGTTTCTTATCCTCATTGCTTTGGGTTGACACAGTACCCATGTCAGGAACATGTGATGGAGTATGTATATTCGTGGAAGCCAGGAAGAAAAGAAGAGGAGGAATAGGAGTGGGAGAGGGAGAAAGAGGGGTAAAGAGAGAGGGAGAAGGAAAATGAGAAGGAGACAGAGAAGAAAAAGAAGGAAGAATAGGAAAGGACTTTGATCTTAACGTCCTCTGATCACAAGTTCTCAGTGACCAAATCTCTACAGCTGTGCCCACTTGAAAAGGTTCACCACCTCTTTATGGCAACATAGTGAAAACTAATTATTAATCCCAATCCTTTATGATTTCAGATTTAATTTCTAGAATGGTGGGTAGATATTTCTGTACAATTGTGATAACTTCTGTTCCTAAGTATTTACTTCAATTAATCAGAGGAGCTATTTGGCATGGAGTTGGTTTGGTTATACAATTGCTGGAGAGATGAATGAAATATTTAGACTGCAAATACATTTTATTTAACAGATAAGGAAGCTTCAAGAGATTTCATTTTTGATCTTCAAAAATGACTATTTCATCTAACTCATAATGACTTGAATTTTTCATAATTTTATGGCATTTATATTCAAGTTTTTTTGTCATTTATAGTGAGGTTCATTCTTTCTAGTTGAAGGAAAAATGAATACTATAACTTCTATAGAGAGTAGGTATAATATGAATTTCCTGCCATTCAATAATGTTATATTCAAATATATAGGAATAATTGGATAAGTCATAGAATATTTTGCTTTAGTTAGCTCATATTGAGATTGATTCAATTTCTAAAAATCAGTGTTGACATAAAATATATGAAATTCAGTGTTTCTCTGAAATGACTTGGTACTCAAATCTCAGAAATACATGACCAGTAACTAAGATTTCTGCATATTCAAAAAAATGTATAAATCTAAATTTTTATGTCAAAAAGTTTAGGGTAAAAAGAATAGAAAATCATGTAGCTGCAATAGATAAAATTTAAAGTTAATGACAAATTGCTTCAGTCAGCCTGATAGATCCTATTGATTTTAGCTTACATGAGAAATTTGATTAATGATCCTTTTGTTGCTTTTGAATAATAGAGTATTCAATTTGTCCAAAGATTCTGTCATTGAAACCTTTAGTGCATATTTTTTCATAAAAATGAAAAGTATTTTTCCACAGTACAGGTTCAGATTTAATAACTAAATAAATATCTAAATGTTAATTTGTTAAATTGACCTCTGGAATTCAAATAATAAGAAATTTATTTTATTCTTAGATATATTATATCTGTGCTGAATATGAGTGTCTCAAGCTTCTAATCCTTGCTATTCTGGAAGCTGGACTTCAAAGCCAGCCTTGGCAAGAAAGTTTGTGAGACACATCTCAATTAATCACACACACACACACACACACACACACACACACACACACACACACACACACACACACACACACACAGAGAAAGCCAGAAGTGAAGTTGTGGATCAAATGTTAGGGCACTATCCTTGAGTGAATAAAAGTAAAGGATAGGCCTTGAGTTCAAATCACAAGAACAAAACACGCACACACACACACACACACACTCTCTCTCTCTCTCTCACACACACACAGACATGTACAATATTATGTCTAACTTCTTATTTTAGTTTGAAGAAATAAACAATGACATGAAAAGTAATATTTGTTACATATCCTGCATTTTTGTGAAGTGCTTTTTAGTGGTTTTTAGTTTTTTGTTTTAAGATATAGCTTAGGTTATTAAAATTAATATTAATCTATTTAATAGTTATAATTCCTCATAACACATTGGAGTACAACATTTGGTATTTTTTCTATAGTGTTAAGAAGTATTCTGAGTAAAAAAAAGAAATGAAGAATGGAAGAAAAAAGAAAGAAAGAAACAAAGAAACAAGAAAGAGAAAGAAAGAAGAGAGAAAGAGAGAGGTAGGGATGGAGGGAAGGAGGGAAAGAAGAAAAGAAGGAAGGAAGGGACAAAAACAATTTAATTTATAAAATCTGATATTTAGCAGAACATAAATTTCATGTAAGTTAACTCTTTAGTAAACGCAAGGTTTCAATTGCCACTTCTCTGCATGTTCTCTATGCATGAATGAAACCAACAAATGAGGGATCATAAATAACCACCTGAATCTGTTTGCATCTGTAGTAAATATGTACACAAATCTTTTTCTCATTTTTTATACATCATTAAATAACTATTTGCAAACAATTTACATTTAGTTATAAATATTCTAAAAATTGATGTAACCAAAGGATGTCAATGTATTATATAATGTGAACTCTGGTATTTATAATGCTAATAATATTACATTCTTCATGTTATATTAATTATAACAATTACATTATGTATTTTTTCAGAGAAATTAGCATCCTCTAATTTTGGTGTCTGTGAGAGTCCTAATAGCAGACAGTAATTAAAATCAAAGGAGATCTGTATTTCTGAAAGCAATTAACTCATTGGAGATTGTTCAAATACATCAGAAGGGCCTTAGAAATATTGCACCATGTTTACATGATTACCTATGATGTGATTCAAGAGCCACTAAACAATCGTACTTCACTTTGCCATTACTATAATTATTCCCATTGTTAAGAAGAATCATTCACATAATTTACACGATATAGGTTTGTCCTTAAGTTATTATTTCTTATGAAATAATATCCAAATGATACACTACACTAAGAGTTAAAGCAAAAGTTGCAAAATATATTGGACGATGTAACTACTTCCAGATACACATTTTGAAATTGTATTCCCTGTCTGGTGACATTAGAATCAACTTTTCAGAGATGACCCTGAAATAATGATCCTGATAAAAGAAGCCCAATATAACTACTCTGCCATGTGAACGTCCAGCAAATAAATTATAATGAACCAGAAAGTAGACCCCCCATAAGACAAGGAATTGCTTTGAATAACCATTTTTATAACCAATGTTCAAGCTTCTAGAGTATGGGTAATATACTCCTGATGTTTTTAAGCCACTTACGTTGAAGTATTCTCTTATAGCAGCCCAATAGCTGACAAAAAGCAAAGGAATTTTTATTTAAATTTCAAATTTTCAGAAAAAAAGATTCATAATGTTTTATTATTGGAATTTGATTCTCCAAACCTCCAGGTTAAAAATATTTTTAAATGGGAATTGACTTGAGGTTAAACTCTCTATTCAACAATCATAATTAATTTTTTGAATATTTTAATATCTTTAACTACTTGTACAAAGGAGTTGCTATTCACTGAAACAGTTTATGGATACAGAGCATCTTGATCAATTTCACCCATTTCAACATTCTCATCCATCCCTCCCAATCAAGCCCAGTCTTTACGTATCTCAATATTATGTCATGTATGGAATTACTTGCCATTTAACAAAGCAGTTTATGTGTACAATGCACCTGGAATTGTGTTACCACTTCAACATCTTCACCCCAATTTCACACTACCCCTTGCTTTGTATATTTCAATTCTGGGAAGTATGCAATGGTTTCTTGCCTATCCTTTTCCCCTTCAATTTCCTACCCCTCTCACATTGCCCCCCACTGTCCTCTCTTGCACTACACATTTACTGGCATTTATTTTGTTGGGCTTTGACTTAATCTTTTAAGAGAATGATAATATTTTCACACTACATAGACTCTGACACTTCAGATAATTCATTTGTATCTGTTTGCATACCATCCAGTATGTTTAATAAATGTTTATAAATTTACATTTAGAAGCAGCTGCTATCTACCACAAGTGAGGAAACCTAAGTTTTTCTGGGTGCAGTTAATTTCACTTAACATTATTATTTCTGCGTGTTTCTTTTTCCTTAAGAATGGTACAATATTATTGTCTCTGATGGATGAATGGAATTTGAATATTTATGTGTATATATGTATGTATACATACATACATACTTGTAAATAGTGATCAATAAAAGTATATATGTCTTGTATATATATATATGTGTATATATATATATATATATATATATACATACATACATACATATATATGTAGGTTGCTTGATTTCCCTCATTTGTTGTATTAGAATGTGCCTATAATTCTACAAGTAAACACACTTGGATGATAAAAGTGAAAACATTAGACTTGGACATGATAAATTATATGGGATTCTAAAAATTTATACAGTGAGATCAAATGGAGGATGCCCTTTGGAGAGGATCACAAAGGCTCAATAGCTATATCAATATTATCATATAAAATAATGTTCATCAAAATGATCTCCAAGAAATGATAATGAGAGTTTTATTATTTTGCTTTTTCCTTCTGTCTTCTGTTGCTGTTTTTATTTCTGTACCTTTGGTTTTATATGTAAGTTTGGAAAGGGCAAGGGGAAACACAGAAATGGTGGGACAAAGGGTCAACAAATGTAGCAGTGCTACTCAATAGACACTACATTGTTTTTTTTTTGTTTTTTTTTTTTTTTTTTTGCCAGTCATGGTGCCTGAACTCTGGGCCTGGGCGCTGTCCCTCAGCTCTTCAGCTCAAGGCTAGCGCTCTACCACTTGAGCCATAGCACCACTTCTAGCTTTTTCTGCTTTATGTGGTGCTGAGAATCGAACCCAGGGCCTCATGCATGCAAGGCAATCACCCTACCACTGAGCCACCTTCCCAGCCCTAGACACTACATTGAAAATGAACTATACAACTTATGGGGGAGGGAGGTTGAAAGGGAAAAACTGGGAGAACATGAGGGAAGAAGTGACACTATTCAAAAGAAAGGTGCTCAATATCTGACTATGTAATTGTAACCCTTCTGTACATCATTTTTACAAATTAAAAATGGACTTCATAAACAGGCCAGAGTAGCTATACAAATATTAGACAAAATAGGCTTTAAATTAAAAGTGGAATGAAAGTAAAAAGAGACAAAGGAGGACATTAAATATTGATAAAGACAACTCTCCATCATGGGGATATTACAATTCTAAATATCAATGCCCTGAATCCTAGAGCTCCCAAATTCATCAGAAAAATATTACTTAACCTAAAAATATGCATGCATCCAAACACATTGTTGGTTGCTTGAACACATCATTCTTACCACTGGACAGGCCATCCAGGTAAAACCTTAGCCAAAAAAACTTCAGACCTAAATAACTGCAATGACAAGCTATACCTAATAGATATCTACAGAATATTTCATCTAGCAGCATCGCAATATATATCCCTCTCAGCAGCCCATGGAATGTTCTCCAAAATAGGTCATATCTTAGATCACAAGAAAAATCTGTGAAAATTCAAAAGTAAAAATGAAATTACTCCTTGTATCCTGTCAAACCATGATGGGACCAAATTAGGTCTTGACATCAAAAGGCATTACAGAAAATTCTGAAACTCACAGAGACTGAATAACACATTGCTAAATCATCAGTGAGTCACTGAAGAGATATGGAGGTCAGTTCCAAGGTTTATGGAATTCAGTGGAAGTGAACACACAAAATACTACCTCCCTGGGACACGAGGGCACAGGCAATACTCAGAAGAAAATTTATAGCTTTGAGTATGTACAGCAATAAATTAGAACAATCTTGAATCCGCACTAATTATGCACCAATAGGTCTTTTGAAAAACAGGAACAAGCCCAACCAAAAACCTGTAGACAAATTAAAGAAGTAAATAAATCAGAGTCTCAAAAAACATACAAGCAATCATAATTGACTTTTATATACTAGTAGCTCACAATTCACCCAATGAATGTCAATGTAGTTATTTTCAGAGATAGACTCAACCAGCTCAAATCAGTGAACAAAAAAAATCTAGAATTCTAACAAGCAACATTCTGTTTGACCTTAAAAAATTCTCTGTTGTTATTATTAAGGTGATTTATAGAGGAATTGCAATTACATGAGTCAAGTAATGAGTACATTTCCTTTTATGAAATGTCTTCAGTTCCCTCATTTGTCCTGTCCCCATCCATGTGTTAAATAGTTCACTTTTATCAATGTTCAATGAACTCTACTGCTGCAATTTTTCACCCTTTTCCCTAAAGCTCTGTGCCCACCCCCCACTTTCCTGAAGACGTACAATGAATACACTAGGCATAAGGTAAAGAAGACAGAATCATCACAAACTATACAGAACAACAAACCAAAACAAAAAAAGAAGTCTTCTGTTTCTGTATCTCATAGTTTGAGTATATACAGCATGTTATATAAATATAATTGTTTTTTTATCATTAAGTCAATTCAGGGATTAAGGTGTGATAACTTATAATGTTGCTTTCTATTTAATAATGCTCTTTATTTTAACATTAAAGTTGTAAGTAACACAATTCAAGTCCTAGTGAAATTTGTTTTTTTGTTTTTGTTTTTTTTTTGTCGGTCGTAGGGCTTGAACTCTGGGCCTGGGCGCTGTCCCTCAGCTCTTCAGCTCAAGGCAAGTGCTCTACCATGTGAGCTACAGCACCACTTCCGGTTTTCTAGTGGTTTATTGGAGATAGGAGTCTCACGGTCTTTCCTGCCCGGGCTGGCTTTGAACTGCGATCCTCAGATCTCAGCCTCCTGAGTAGCTAGGATTACAAGCGTGAGCCACCAGTGCCCGGCGTCCTAGTGAAATTTGAAGGTTCAAATTTAAATTTAAAATTTCAAAATGTCTAATACTTCCACTTTGGCAACCAAAATGAAAAACAGGGATGTTTTATCCTCAAGGATGTAATTATTTCATGTGCAAAAAAATAAAATAAATGTAATATTAATTCAGTGGAAATAATAAATCAAATACTTATGCAATGCATCAATTCCATAGATTATGAGATCTATTGATAAAATTAATAAAACTTGTAAAGTTGGTTTTTCGACATAACATCTTGTACATCTCATTGTTGCAATGGGTCCACCTGTATCCCTATTTAAACAATTTATTTTTCCCTTCCCCTCCACAAATTATACCAACGAGGAGATTGGAAGGAATGGGAAGGGGAAACAAAGGAGGAGGCAACAATGCTTGATATGAAATGTAGTCATTACATTGCCCATGTAATTGTAACCCCTCTGTATGGTATTTTCACAATTTAAAAAATAATAAATAAAGAAAGAAAAATAAATAAAACCCAGGATTGGCAAAAATTTATTTTAAAAGAAAAAAAATGATTAAAACTCGTATTAAGTAGATTACTTAAGACATGAACCGAGTGATAATTTTCTTTTCTAGGTGAAGTTGATATAGAAATCAAAATCTAAAGATTCCAGAGTTCTGTGTGCTTATACATGTCAATTTATACATATGCTTGACTCACCTCGACATTATATGAAGATAACTGAGAACAGGACTAGAATTAAAAAAATCACTCAAATGTTTAGCTTTATTTTGTGACTAAATATGTATTTTTTATCTCTTTATTTTATTTGAAAAATCTGGTAATTTATTTAAGTCACATCAACAATAATGAGAAATACACAGCTCCTAGCTCCTTAAAAGACAATCAATAAGACAAAAAGAAAACAACAAAGAAAAAAATTGAACCTCATTTTGCATGTAGTCTTTGTATATTGTGGTGATTTGTAACTGTAGATTATGTGACTATCCCATGAATCTGGGCTCAAATCACTAGGGCTACTGGAAGAAAATTTCAAATTCTAGAGCAGCTAACACAGCTGTGCTGTTGTTTGTGGGTTTCACTGCAGTAGTAGCTGGGCCTGAACTGTACAAAGGAAATAATTTTAGTGCTTTGAAGGCAAAAATGTGATGAAAAGCATACTTTTATCTTCTTAGATGAAATAAGAAGACCACACTTTAAAGCTTACTAAATGATCAGCCCTTTAAAGAACAGTGCCATTTTTAAGGAACTCTAGATCATTCAAGTCCTTCATTCCATCCACAAGCATTGTTGCCATTCACAAATCATTGTCAAAGTGAATTTCCAGTTCTTTTTGATATTTCAAATGGTTTAGGAGTAACATAAACAATAATTCAAGTTGTTGAGAAAATTTAATTTAGAATAAGCAAGCAAATCAGATTCAACTCCATAGCATAACCTTTAGGAAAAATGAACTGAGGAATATGGCATGTCCTTTGTAATTTAATATTAGACATTAGGGCAAAATGCCAGAAGCAGACTCTACAAGGAAACCGAAGTCTTTGATAATATATATAAAATATTACCCAGGGAAAAGTAATTTTACTTACATTTTCTATTGTATGATAACATTTTTGTCTGCTAATGAGAGACTCAAAAATATTTTAATTATGATATGAAAAATGTATTGACATAAATGAATGAAATCAGGGCGTAGATGGTACAGGAGCTGGGTGATTCTTTAATTATTTTCATTATTTTGAATGATCTGGTATTTTTGTATTGTGGAAGTATGAATGTGTCGAGAGCCCTGCAGGGAGTCTATCTGCATGATAGGCTTGACTATCTCACTGGAACATCAGGAGGCTGTTCACAGAATCCGGTCTTTTCATCCTGCCCCATACAAATACCGGTAGCTGCTAACAACCACCTTTTCACCCCCTAGTAGCTGCTAACGACCACCTTTTCACCCCCCATACAAACACCCGGTAGCTGCTAACAACCACCTTTTCACTGCCCTAAGCAAGCATCCTGCAGCTCCTACGCCCAATGAAAAAGCTTCCTTATTCTAAGCATATAAATACCCCAGTGTGAAAAAATAAAATTTGGCAGCTTGATCAGAATCCTTGTCTTGCTGTCCTTCTTCGTGTCTCTTGTCCCTTCATTCCTTCTCGCTTAGGTTCACTGCCCTCGTTGACGTCCTGCGGGTCGGGACATGAATATATTTTATATCTGTGCAGGAAAGGTTGATTATTAGATAAGTGTCTGATACCCAATGTCAGGAATCTAACCTGAGTCAGAGTGGTAAATATGTGTGTGTGTGTGTGTGTGTGTGTGTGTGTGTGCCTGCAAGCATGTATTTAAAAGGAAGAATCTTATTTTCCTTAAGGTATATACTTAATTGTATTAGTTATATTACATTAATGACAGCAGATTAAGGTAATTAACATTTTGACACATATGTTTATATTCCTATGATTGCATGAACAAACTAAAAAGTTATTTTTGGTGTATGAGTTTTGTGGAAGGTCAGCTGAAAGTATAAACATTTGGAATCTTGAGAAAGATACCAATGGCAATCATTTCAGTGTAGATCAGTTTTAGACAACACTTGCAAGGATATATAATCATATTTGAAAGTGCAACATTGGTTTATTTTCAAAACTACACTATTCTATAACTTTGTAGGAAATTTAAATTATGGAAACATAAAAGTAATGTGATTATTTATTGCATACAGTTTTACACTTTAGTTTTGTCAAATCAAAATACCATTTATTTCTACTGTATAGGAGGAAAACCCTAAATATTACAGTTTAAGCCATATTTCATTTTGGGAAGCCTTGTCTGTATGAATAAGTTTATTTCTTTTGTTTCTGCTTTCCTATTCATAATTCTGTTTCTCATAGTATTATTCTAAGGACAAGTTCTTTATCCCAATTTGGGGCTTGAATATAACTCATGCTCAGTTTGCTAACAGTAGTCAGTCTACCATTTGAACCATGTCTCCAGCCCAGAAATTTTTGAAGTTAATTGGAGATAGAACCTCATGAATTTTCCTACCATTCTGAAAACCATTATCCCCCAAGTCTCATCCTTCTTAATCATTAGGATTATAAATTTGAGTCATGGACCCCAAGAGTC
Source organism: Dipodomys merriami (assembly GCF_024711535.1). Taxonomy (NCBI): domain Eukaryota; kingdom Metazoa; phylum Chordata; class Mammalia; order Rodentia; family Heteromyidae; genus Dipodomys; species Dipodomys merriami. The sequence goes on from NW_027206394.1 coordinate 331,058, forward strand.
AATGACTTTTCATGTCTTATAGATTCCACATGTTTGCTAGTAATTGTAATAATAAACTACCACAGATTGGGTAGCATTAACACTGTAAATACATTCCCTCTGAGTTGGTGGAACTAAAACTCCAAGATCAGAGTTGGCTCCTTCTGAGTCCTCTTTCCTTGGAATATTCAAGGCCTTCTGCTTCTCTTGGAAGAGAGTTCAACTTAAATGCTACCTTTGAGATTCTCTTTCCCAATGCAGTCACTTTCTAAGGCAATGGGTTTTTGATCTTTAGTGTGATTTCAGTAGGACAGTATCCAACACATAATATATTACTTAATGGATAGGAGAAAATCTCTAATAGGAAATTATTTGGTTTGGGCATGGAAGTTATGCTATATTTAAAAAAAATAACAAAAGAGGCAAAGGTTTTATTAGAGCTTGTAAAATGAGTATGAAGTCTTGACCTCAGACATGACAAATTCTTACCCTGACACACACTTAAATGCCTAGGAATACTGGATGATTGAACCCAAAATCCTATACTTGTGAAACAGCATCTCTTTTATTGCCATACCAGCAGATTGTAATTTGGTTGCTTATTTTGAGGTAGTATCACTATGCCTGGGCCTGCTTGGACTGCGGTCCTCCTAACACAAGCAAAACACATTGCACCCAGCAAATGGTTAGAGTTTCTGAAACTTCTTTTTTTTGTCTGGGCTTGCCTGGAACTGCAATAATCTAATCTCTGTTTTCTAAGTAGATAATATTGCAGGTTTGAGCCACTTTATCCAGTAAAACTATACAATTTCAAGATATCTTGATATTGTGTATATTTGTGCTTGACATATTGCTAACCTTAATTTAATTTTCTCCCTCTTTTGTTTAGTACTCTGAGTTGAAAATATTGACTTTCTTGATATACATGGCTTTGTTTTGGGTGGAATCCCATCACAATCCAAAAAATCTCCCAAAAGGTTTATGTCAAGAATCATGGAAAAAAGGCTTCAGGTTGAAAAAAAAACACTGATCCTTAACTTATAATTGCAGTATATTTATAATGTTAGTCAATGCTTTCTGAAGTATGAGAAGAGAAGGAAGACAGAAATGTGAAAGGTGTCATCTCTGTAGAATTTCTGTAGTTGTCACTTCATGTTATCTTTCTTCCTTAAGGCTTGCTTTATTAAAACCCTCTGGGGACTGGGAAGGTGGCTAGTGGTAGAGCGCTTGCCTTGCATGCCTGAGGCCCTGGGTTCGATTGCTCAGCACCACATAAGTAAAAAGAAAAAAGCCAGAAGTGGTGCTGTGGTAGAGTGCTAGCCTTGAGCTGAAGAGCTGAGGGACAGCACCCAGACCCAGAGTTCAGGCCCCACGACTAGACCCAAAAAATAATATAAACTGAATAACAACAACAACAGTAATAATAACAGGAATAACAATAGTAATAACAATAGCAACAACCAC